>NC_058142.1:17116960-17242106 GCF_011075055.1 Mangifera indica | reverse complement strand
GATAGACTTGGCAACTCCAAGCTAAAAAGCTTGTTCCCAACGACACAACTTGCAAAATTATGGGTTGTGACAAGGCTCATTTTTAAAGTGGGTCATGTTTGAGTCTACGATTATGGGTTGTGCCTTAAACTTTAATGTTAAGATATGTTGTATCAAATTAAATAAAAATAGCTTAACTCATTGATGTGTCTAATTTTAAACACGATAGTGAGTCCTGTTAAGGCCTATCGAAGCAGGCCACCTTGTTAATTTTAATAGAAAATAATTTTTATTAAATAATTTATTAAATTATGTTTTCTTTTAATAAAAAAATATATTAAGAAATTGAATTGTGATTAAAAAGAAAATAAACATATTTATAATATGTAAGTTAAGTTCTTATTATTAATTTCACTAATATAAAATTCAAACTTGAGCTTAGTGGAAATTTAACCCTTTGTTCAAGCTTTATTTATAGTTAATATTCTTTTAGATGTAGGACATTTTTCAACTTTATACTCTGCACTTAGCATTCTTGCAAAAGTGTCACATATAGGGTTGGATTCGAGTCAAGTCGAGCTCGGTGAGCTAATGAAAGTCAAACTCGAACTTCAGTTCGAATTCAGTTTGGCTCATTTTTCGTTATTAAAACGACGTCATTTTAATACATATTGGTCAAAACGACGTCATTTTGTATCAAAATTTTAATTGAAAAATTTGACGAGTAATTCGAGCTCGAGCTCGGCTAAGGCTAACTTGTTTTGGGCTCGTTCAAATCAAGTTCAAGTTCAAACGAGCTCGGTCGAGTTTAACCCTAGTCATATATCTAAAAGAATACAAATACTCATTTCTTTCATTCATTATAAATAAAAATATTTAATATTATATTTTAAACAAAACTTAAATTTTGGTTATCTTATATATGTGAAATTAATCTAAAGAATTTAACTCATTTTTTTAAGTTTAAAATTTTTTGTTTATTATAAAAATTTATAATTTTTTATATTATAATTATATTTTTATTTATTATTTAATTTTTTAAAGCTTTTTAATATTTTAGGCACAGTAACATGCCAAGCCGGCCTTGCCCACAATATGACCCTCTCCAATAGCAGACCATGCCTACCTGGGTCAAGCTAAAATGATAAAGTTCGGGTCGTGTCTTGGACTGCCTAATCCCTTTAACACCTTTAGTCTAGATGCAAAGGTGGACTCAAATCAAGACGATCCAGAACAAAAATCATTTCTGGCTTAGCACAAATCTGATTGACTATTACAATCTGACTGACTTAAGTTGCCATACATGTAGGTGATTTTTAGTCGTTAATCGCACAGTTAACCCTTTTTTAAGTGTCACTCAAACAGTAAATATTGACAAAAAAAAAAAATAAGAAGATTCGTCAAAGAATAGCTCTAATCCGATGATGTTGGTGAGCCTTGAAATTCAAGTCAAACTATCAAATCAGAGTAGAGATGGCAACGGGAGGGACGGGAGGGGATCTCAATCCCCGTCCCCGTCTCCGTCCTCGTCCCGTAAGGATATCAATTCTCATCCCCGACCCGTCCCCCTTACGGGGATGAACATGATTCTCCATCCCCTTCCCGCAAAAAAAATCTTCTCTTTATTTCCATGGAAAAAAATCCCCTCTCCGTACCCGTAAAAAATATATATTATTTTTACCTTGTAAATACAATATAAATATATTAAATAATAAAATTAAGCAAAATTAAAATTAATCTACTATTTCAAATATCATAAATATAATATATTAACTCCTTTAATATGCACAACAGAAACCTAAATAAATTTGAAAAATATAAATAATTTAAAACTATAAAAATATATTAGTATTTTAAATAAATATATTTATATAAAGGGAGGGATAGGGGCGGGAGCGGAAGGGTCGGGGCGAGGAGGGGACACATGTATCCCTATCCCCGCCCGTCCCCAATTGCGAGGATCTTTTTTATCCTCGTCCTCGTCCCCTTTACTGTTAGGGTTGGGGAGGATCGAAGCCCCTAAAGTCAAGTTCAAATTGTCATCTTTAAATCAAAGTTTTAACTTGAGTTTGACTAGTTCAAGTTAAATATAAATTCAAACTCAAACTAACTCATCTTGAATCTATCTTTGGGATTTATATTGTACTTATTAGCCGCTTCTTTAGTGTCATTGAAATAGTGAACATTGATGTCGAAAAAAATGACAAAATTTGTTAAAGAAGAGTTCTGATCCGATGATGCTGGTGAGCTTTGGAATTCAAATCAAACTATTAAATTAAAGTTTCAACTTAAATTTGGCTAGTTTAAATTAAATATGAATTTAAACTCAAATTAACTCATCTCGAATCTACCCTTGGGATTTATATTGTACTCATCGTCGAACTTTTTTCATTTCGAATATACAAGCCCTGGTTTAATTTTAATTAAGTGATTACAAGAGTAAAATTAGTAAATTATTGAAGTGAAATGCGTCACCCAATCATCGTCTCTTGCTAGAACCGACACCACATAAGCTTTTTTTTTTTTTTTGACTTTATATAAATAATTAAATTATAAATTAACATCATACTTATGTTTTTAATTAATTAATTTACAATTTGACTTTAGCTAACTAATATACAATGACCGGCTAACACACTAATATTGTATAATAATTCTATTAATCACTCTCGTGAAGGAGACAATCCTCCTTCCCGTATAGTGGAAATTTCATAAATACCCTTGACATTATATTATTGAGTGGGCGATAACATTTTTCAAAAACTTATAATAAAATATAAAATTAAAATTTTTTATTTACAATCAAATTTAATGAAAAAAAATTAAATGACATAATTATTGTAATTTTAAAAAATATATTTCTATATTATTTATTTTTTTCACCTGTTTGGATTTTTCCGTTAAATTTAACAGTATTTTTTTATGGAATTAAAAGAAATCAGTAAATCTACAAAAAAAAAAAGTTCAAAACAAAAAAAAAATTGTTATTGAAATTTTAAGAGTAAATTATTATTTACCACCCAAGGTTTGGGAAAGCCATTTTAACCCCTCGAATTCCTAAATTACAGATTTTCATCTAAAACCTAACTTTGTTAATGGGCAAAGGGTATTGACACTATTAGAAGAAGTGAAAGACCATGTTACTTTAACAATTTTACTTTTTAAATTATCATATTTAGTCCTAACCACAATCATGACAATTTGGCTAGATCTAGTGGTCAAAATCATACTACCCAATATGAGGTCTAATTGTATCTATCCAGATGGTACCCAAAAATATATGATTATGTAAATGAAATATCATATTTACACCCACAGAAGTGTGAGCTTGTCAAATTACACTTTGTCTAGTGCGATTTTGATTAGATCACACTTTTCCAGATGCAATCTGATTACTTGCATTGATTTTTTTATTTAAGGAAGGAAAGTGATATTTATGGCCTTCTATTGTTAATTTTTTTCCAACATAGTTGAGTTTGGGTTTATTTTTGTAGTTCAGGGATTCAGTGGGTGGGAACGTGGTTCTCCAAACTTTGGGTGGCAAAACAAGCTTCTCAATTTTTTAATTATAATGTTGCTGCCGGGTGCACACAGTTGTGAAAATTTGACTAGTCTTAGTTTATTTCATTTTCCCCACGCGTTACGCAAATGGTAATTTTAAATACATTTTGTTTTATATTTCTTGGACAAAATCTTCTCCCACCCAAGGTTTGATGAAGTGACATTCCCGCCCTCTAAGTATCAAAAAACCAAATTCCCACCCATCATCCTCTTTCTGTTAGCAAATTTGTTAAGTTTTCATATATCCGACTGTTTTGTCATTTCATTAAAAAAAACTCCTTTAAACACTTAATATAATCATACTATTAATATATATTTGTCAATTTAAAAATTTATCACTTGGATTCATAAAAATTTCAAAACTTTAAACAATGTTAAAATGTTACATTTTAATCAACTTTTAAGGAGTATAACTATCTGTGGTATATTAAAATTTTAAAATTTTTAAAAACATCCCTAACCTTTTTAAAATTTTCAAAAACCCCTTAAAAATTTTATTAACATTTCTAATATTTTTAAAATTTTAAGTTTTCCCTTAAAGTTTTGAAGGAAAAATTAGAAAAATAAGGAGAAAGAAAAAGGGAAAAAAAGAAAATAAAAAATCTATATAAATAAGTTTTTTACTATCTTACTTAACATAATTAACTAATAAAAGTGGATAATAAGTAGGAATTTAGCTTTTTGAAACTTAAAGGGTGTAAATGTCATTTCAGCAAACCTTGGGTGGAAATAGCTTTTGGGGCATATTTATTGATTCAGTTAATGTGAACGTGACATTAATTCTCCAATACAAGTTATAAATTCAACATGCATTCTGTTAGCTTCTTTGGAATATCTTTTGGCAGATATTAAGGCATCCACTAAGATATGGATTTCGTTGACTTAGCAATTTTAATTTTTTTTTTTTTTACAATAATCTTATTATTTAGGGGAAGTTTAAAATTATATAATATAATATAAATAAATTATATATATTTTAGATATATTGAAAATTTATATGATGTAATAAAAATATAGACCGACTCAGGGGGTATCCATAGAAAGCTAAGTCTTCATAGTTTCACTCTGACCCCCGTCATTTGTTAAAAAATCACTTTAACCCAAAAAACTTCCCGTTGAAAGTTTCCAAAAGTTAATTCGGTGCAGGCTTTTTCCTCGTCCTGCATCAGCAACAGCTGTTCATATTCAAACCTTCCATTTACATCAATTTGTCACTTTAATTCTCAAAAAAATTATTTATTTATTTCAATTTCAATTTCATACCAGTAATCAAGTCAACGTACTCTTCATCTTCTTCTTCTTCTTTGAATCTTTATTTATACCAGGGCGTTCAATCTAACAGTCGTCACAGAAATAGAGCCCGAATAGCAGAGCGATCGATTCACAAAATGCATGGCGGCAACCACTGGGGAGGCTCATTCGAGATCGTTGATCAGAATGATAATCAGAAGAGCCGCGAAATGAGCGACTGGGACAAAGCGTCGTTGCATTCGAGTCAACATCTTCATCATCATAATCATCTGGATGAGACTCAGCAGAGCTGGCTGCTTGGTCCTAAAGAAACGAAGAAGAAGAAGTACGTCGACTTGGGTTGCATTGTGTTAAGCCGGAAGGCGTTTAAATGGACGGTTGGCTCCATCGTCGTCGCCTTCCTGGTCATCGGCCTTCCGATTATCATCGCTAAATCGCTTCCCAAACACAAGGCGAAGCCTGCTCCGCCGGATAATTATACCGTCGCTCTCCACAAGGCTCTCCTCTCTTCAATGCTCAGAAATGTAAGTCCTCCATCAAACCCTGATCCTCTTTTCATTAATTTCGCCCTTTTTTTTCTGTTATTTCATCTTGCTACACCATTTTGCATGCCTCCTCGTAAAAACAATCCCTAGGGTTTTCAAGATCTATACCCATCTTTTACTAGGATAAACGGTTGATCGGTGTTTTGACCGTTAGGATCAATATCATCAAAATGATATAATTAATATCTAATACATCTATTTTTATGATCAAATATGATTCATATAATTTAAACCTATTTTAATTCGATTTTATAATTAATGTTATTTTGAATTATATATTTTATTTTTATCTTTAATTCAAAATTATCCAATTGATAATGATATAACAAAGTACGTTTTCGGACCGGTGAGTTTGATGTTGGGTCTCTCATCCAAGGGCTTAAAATTGTTCAAAAAAGAATCCCTTGATCATAGTATGAATTAGTAGATTAATTGACACGGCTGGTTGACTACAAGAAGGAAAAGCCTTAATCCCTGGAAATATTGAATCCGTGTGGGTCCAATAAATAAGAAGAAATAATAAATCATTTCCATTAATTAATAATCTTGATAACTTTACCTTATATTACGGGAATAATCACTATTATTCTCCATCCCATGTGCTTCAAATGCGTTGTTCTTGGCTCGCACGTCTCATTTTTTTTTATTATTTATTTTCTTTAAATAATATTTATATATGTAGCTACTTCAACATTCCTTCATTGACCTTTATTATAATATTTTTTTATATATGTTTTTTTTTTAATTTAAAGTCAAATATCTATAGCATTATAAGTCATCAACATTTCTCCATTGACATGTTACTACATATAAATGTGTTTGTTTTGTATCCATGGTTACATGCACAAATAAATATTACCGATTTATTTATATAATTTGATAGGATAATACGTGATTTTGTGATTTTAAAATGAAAAAATAATATTATATATATAAATAAATTTTATTAATATATTCATATAAACTTCTGTGACAATATATAATTGGGTGATATTAAAAAAAAAAAAACTAATTTTCAATTGATTCATACTTAGTTTAAAGTCGTTTAACTAAAAATTTATTTGGTTAATTAATATTTTTAATCCGTTTAAAACTGATTGATCCATAAACTGGTTCGATTTTAGTTTATGATTTTTCCCAAACCAAAAATTCAGCTTGGTTCAAATAATTTTCAACTGGTTTACTTACCAGTTTTGGACACTCCTATTTCTTATAATACTGTTCATTCTTTGACATCCCTCTAATGATATTGAGCACGAACTCAAATTAACGCAAAATTTAGCTCGAATTAAGTATTATGGATTTAATTGGACCTTGAACTATCCCCAACTCAATTTGGATCAAATCCACCTCTAATTAATAGTATAAACCAGTTTAAAAATAACCTTAAAAATCACTGTATTGCATGATCTTGACGCTGTTTTTTTTTTGTGTTTGCATGGCAGCTGGGAAGTTGCCCAAGAGCAATGGCATACCATGGAGGGGAAACTCAGGGCTGACTGATGGGAGTGATTTGACGGACGTTAAAGGAGGTCTGGTCGGAGGATATTACGACGCCGGTGACAATACAAAGTTTCATTTTCCGATGGCATATACGATGACGATGCTGAGTTGGAGTGTGATTGAATACAATCACAAATATGAAGCCATTGGAGAATACAACCATATCAGAGATCTCATCAAATGGGGCACTGATTATTTGCTTCTCACCTTCAACTCTACTGCCACCAAGATCAACCAAATCCATGCCCAGGTAAAATAAATTTCATCTTTAGTTTTTTCAATAATACTTCAAACACTTAAACTTAGGAGTGGCTATCCCATCTGCATTAGCTCGAATCAAATTCATGGTTTAATTTAAACAAGTTGATTTCAAACTAAAACTTTAATTTGATAGCTTGGGTTGATGTTAGCTCCTTTTTTCATCTAATATATTATTTATCTTTCCGATAATATTGTTTACCTCATTAACAACCCTTTGATAATACTATATGTCATCTCAAACAAACTTAAATTAGTTATTGTAACTTCGATCTGACCTTGAACTAACCTAGACTCAATTTAATTTGGATTAAATTCACATACATATGTACTAATAATTGTTGATACATGTAGTATTAATCTAAATTTTTAGTTTGATCTTAACGCTCTTAGAAAGAGGAGATGATGACGTATAACTCAAATGGTCGAAAAAGAAAAATACCAGTGATTTTACACTGAATTCTTTTTTTCTTGAGCATTCGCCCACTCGTGAGTTGACCATTATGAATTTAAATCGAATTCTAATTAACCCTGGTTTGGATTCGTTAATTATATTTAAGTCATAAACAGGTTGGGGGATCGCAGAACGGCAGTTCAACGCCAGATGATCACTACTGTTGGATGAGACCCGAAGACATGAACTATCCAAGACCAGTACAAACAATCCAGGCAGGACCTGATCTCGCCGGGGAAATGGCGGCTGCTCTGGCAGCTGCCTCCATCGTTTTCCGGGACAACTCTGCGTACTCCCAGAAGCTGATCAAAGGAGCCAAAACACTGTTCGACTTCGCCCGAGACAGCGGCCGACGAAGAACTTATTCCAAAGGGAACCCTTACATCGAGCCATACTACAACTCCACTGGCTACTTTGATGAATACATGTGGGGTGCCGCCTGGCTGTATTATGCCACCGGAAACAGTTCCTACATTTCCCTGGCGACAAATTCTGGAATTCCCAAGAATTCCAGGGCGTTTTATATGATTCCTGATAATCTTGTTCTGAATTGGGATAACAAATTGCCTGCTGCCATGCTCCTGCTGACAAGGTTCAGGATTTTTCTGAATCCTGGATATCCTTATGAGGATATGCTGAGCATGTATCACAACACAACAACTCTTACTATGTGCGCGTATCTTCCGCAATTCCATTTCTTCAACTGGACTACAGGTACGTTCGTTTATATGGTTTGATTGGAAATTTCTCATTTGCAGATGATGATCTGACTTTTATTTTTCCTTATTTTTTCTACCTTTTTTTTCCCTTGTAAAGTGCGTGAGAAGTGTTGGTACATGATATCGGTTTTTAATTGAAAAAATTTGGGTATAAGTTGAGTTGGTCTCGAGCTGAGGATGATCGGCTTAGTGAGACTCACGAGTAAATCTATTTTATTTTCTTTATATACGAGAATAATTAATAAATATATAAATTATATTGTTTAAAGGATAATGTGAAAATTAGGGGGTTAAAATTTAATTTTTGAGGCAAACTGGCAGGCTCGGACTGTACTTAAAGTTAATCGGGCCAAGTTTAAGCCAAGCCCTACTGAACTCTGCTTGAAATATTGAATTTAGGAGAAAGGAGAGATGAGAAATCTTTTAAAAATCTCAAATTTCTTGTTAATAATATTTCATACATTAACAACATTTTATCTCATGATGACACGTTAATACTGTTGTTCATGTTTGTATTAATTGTTAGTATTTGTAATATTATTGGATTTCTTTATCTTGTCTCTTTTCTATAACAAAAAATCATTTCAATCAATATATTTGAGTAATTTTGAATTCGAAATAAATTTCAACGTTCTCCTAAGTTTTTCGGTGTTTTTGGACAACCCTACTGAACATTTTTTATTTTTTTGCATTTTTCAATCATTTTCATTATTTTTTACTCTGAACATCTGTGAGTATGACAATAAATTGTTCATGAATTAGGGGGAATGATCGAGCTGAACCATGGAAAAGCACAGCCTCTGCAGTATATGGCTACTGCTGCCTTCTTGGCATCTCTGTATGTTGATTACTTGAATGCTTCTAATATTCCTGGAATCAACTGTGGTCCTACTTTCATTTCATTAGATCAGCTGAGGAATTTCTCAACCTCTCAGGTAATCTACCAATCCATTCGCATAACATTCGATTCGATTTCATAATCAACTGGTTGTATGTACAACGAATGCATAGAAGGCTTTTGAATGATCACTGATGATAATTTTTATACTTTGCACAGATGGATTACATTCTGGGTGAGAACCCCTTGAAGATGAGCTATGTGGTGGGGTTCGGCAACAAGTATCCCACACATGTACATCACCGGGCTGCTTCGATACCCTCTGACAACGTTAAGTATTCATGCACAGGAGGATACAAGTGGCGTGACACCAAGAATCCCAACCCTCACAACATCACTGGAGCCATGGTCGGGGCCCTGATAAGTTTGACAAGTTTCATGATGTACGTGGCAACTATAGCTACACCGAGCCAACAATGGCTGGGAATGCCGGCCTGGTGGCTGCACTTGCATCTTTGACAACAACTGCTGGTTATGGCGTTGACAAGAACACCATTTTTACAGCTGTTCCACCACTGTATCCACACAGCCCCCCACCTCCAGCTCCTTGGAAGCCTTAACTGCTAGCTTAGCTGCTGTGTATAATAAATTTCATACATACTAATTTCCCTCAAAGTTTTGGTTTTACTTTCACATTCTTGCTTGTACAAATACGTTCAATATGTTTATTCATATAATGATATCAGACAGTGAGATATATTTTTCGTACATGCATTCAAATACACACACACACACATGCAGCAAAGGGGCCTTCGCTACATCAGAAATTGATTTATTTGGAATGAAAAGCAAAACGAAAAACATGGACTAGCCATTTTCAAATTTCTGGGCAGCAGAATGCAGCAGAAGGGCATTCTGCTTCCCCTCGCTTCTATGATCTTTTTAATATTTAATGAATTTTAAGAAACTGAAATTTGCTTTTTTGGCATGAAAATCTAAATGGAAAACATGAACTAGGCACTTTTCAAATTTCTGGGAATGCACAATTTTGATCACTAAGACATTGCATTGAATTGATGATCCAAGTTCAAGATAACTGTTTACAATGCAAGCCGAAAATGGTGCAGAATGACAGCACCGGTTTTTCAGCTGTTTCATTATTGTGAGTAAGAATGGGTGTAATTTTGAAGCAGTTGCGCTTTACCGAATTTCGGGAGTGTGCTTCAACTCATATTATTGATTATAGCAAGAACCAGGTTCATAGGGAGTACCACGACCAACTGCATTTAATGGAGCAGCTGCTATTCCTCTTTGATTTAGCAAACACCTGAAGTGTGCGAGCCTTCCAGCAACTAGCATTGCATCCTTAGCCAGCTTATTATATGGTGTCCATAAGCGCTCTACAGCCCGAGAAGCAAAAGGGAAAATATTAATATAGTGTTATATGGCAGAAATGATGAAATATTGCTACAATATAAAAGGTACCAGCAGCTGCTGCAGCTCGTGGCCAGATCGTTTGCTGAATATCCGAGGCATCAACTGTTTCACCCCACATGCAAACCTCTCCACCAATCACCAATTTCTGTTGGCTGGGATCTGTGATATTTGTGAGTGGTTCATTCAAATAGAATAGCGGCCATGGAGTATCCAAGTAGTGCAAATACCACTTGTCCTGGTTGCTTACAACGCACCTTAATCCAGCCTTAACAATGTTTTCAGCGACACCACCTCCAAGCCTGCAAGAGAGATTTTAAGAAAAAATCAAGTTTTATTCAATCATATCCATAAATAATTATGAATGAATCTTTATAACTACATTTTTCAACGACCAATTTATTCTATGATGACTGATTGTCTAGGTTGGACTCGAGGAGAGTTGATCATACCAGTTGTGTACCACAGTTTTTGGACTCAATTTTTTGCCGAAGTTGTTGAAAGTCTCCTCCCTGTCATGTATCATCTTCATGAGTGATAAATTGTGAAAACAATGTCACGGATCATAGATCTCTATATATAAGATTCATACCAGTTAACCGGTTCAAATCCATGGGAGAGAGCTATTTTCTGAGCTTGCAAGACAAAGTATTGATACGCTTCAGATTCATTCATCCCGTGCTCCTTCAACCTGCATATTGAATAGTCAACAATCTTATAGACCGTCCATTGGTTATCATGGTTTATGCAAAATATTCCAAGAAATGAAATGGCCAGAATAAAAATGTATATTTTAAACAGATTAGATCTTGAGATTGCTACCATTTCGATATGTGAGAAGTTGTTCTCCAGCAACCTGAAAAATAGCAATGTGTTCATAATCAGTTTTCATGATTGCATTTCCAATTTGCATACCTAATCTGTAAGTGGAAGTATAAAATAATTTAACTTACTTGTATCGACTTCGTCACCTCCCAAGTGAACGAATTTAAATTTAAAGACTTTACTGAAGTCTGAAACATTAAAAGTTTCACTAGTGTTAGACCGATTTCATAACTTTTTCTTCTTTGATGTAAAATTAGAAATATTTGTTTGCAGATGAAAATATCCGACACCAGGTCTTTTATGAACATTTTTATGAAAAAAAGCTACCATTTTCAGAGAACTGGTGACAATACCTGAAAGTATTCCATCTATCACTTTGAATGTAAAATTATTGCTGACATCAAGTGGCTGCTGACAGTCCTTTGACGGCCACAATGAAGGATAGCCAACCCCCCTAAAAAATAAAGCTATAAGCTACATTGATAATGCAAGAAATTTGCATACCATGATGAGCGATACCAAAGAATGAAAATGCAGATATATAATATTATATTTGCAATATGATCATTACCATTAGTTCTGAAAATTAAAAGCTTGCAGTTAAATCTACTGTACAAAAAATTGATGTTTGAATGAGATGTATATCTTCTAAAACAAGAAAAACACGTTAGTGAGAATTGACATGTCATTAGTACCAAGATAAGGCATGTCCCGGAACATCTATTTCAGCCAATACATTATTTCCTCGTTTTTGAGCGTAACTGCAAAAAATTGATTGTCAATCTATTAGAGAAAACTTAACCAGAATAAAATACAGGGTGCTAACCAGGCTGAGATCACTTGCCTTACAATTTCAGCAGCATCAGCCATTGTATATCTTTCTGAAACTGAATATGCACCATTCCAAAGTTTTGGATACGACGGTATCTCTAAAGGAAAAGATTGCATATCTACAATGTGCCAGTGCAAAACGTTCTGCATGCAAGCAAGAAGTACAAGTGCATATGGATTAATTTGCAGAGGTGCTGTCTTTAAAACAATTGAACTACTAGCTAAAACCAATGATACAAGTTATGCCAGCTTTAACACTTCATAAAGTTTAGAAAGACAAACATATGCATTCTTATTAGAGCTTTACGGGGTTTGGAGCTTAAACACTATCATTTTGTCCCTACTATTCACCTTAAGCTTTTGAATCAAGCAGCAATGAATTAAAAATATCAACTAATTCTCGATAGTAGCTTTGACATTTCAGGATAACATACCAGCTTTGCATATGCCATAGAGTCAATAACACTCTTAATCACTGGAACTGGTTGATAATGTCGAGATGTATCTGCAGTAATTTTGTTTAATAAGATAAATGTATTCATTTCAGAATACAAAATTTTGAAGTCAAAGCCTTTATTCCTATCTAGTTGAATGCAGCTATATCAATTACTTGCAGAAGTAGTTAGATGTGCTAAGTGTGCTGAAAATGAACACAATCACTCAAACACACAAATTAAAGCTTCTTACCAATTAAGAGCCCTCGAAAAGGGAACCTTGGTTTATCAGAAATGGTCCATGGTGTCATTGGAACTTCAATTATCCTGGATTTAAAGTTGAATTGGCATATTTGGCTCAAGGTCTGCAACATTTCATGGAAATATAAGTATTTTCAGAACTAGATATACTGCTTAAACCTGCAAAGCATTCATGAATGAGCCATGAATGACATCACCTCACCTGAAGAGCATGTAAAGCCCCATAAACTGTCTGCGCCTGCATTGTTTCATAAGAAATTTGAAATGATTAGATAGTTGAAACTAAATATATCTCTGTATTTTACATCATGCCAAGTGCACAGAAAAAATGATGCATGCTCATCATCCGTCAGTCACTACCAACCATGTGCCACAGAGATACTTTCTTATGATTGCAGGCTGCGATAATATCTCATCTAAAATTTATATATAATCATAAAAAAGTTTGATATACAAGTGCCTTATTCATCCAAAAAGAACAGAGATTGTACAAACTGCATTGATGCAGCTAAAGTGCCACATAAGAGAAGGTGAAAATCATGACCATTTATCTAACATATTCAAGCCAAAAAAGCTAATTTGAAGAGTTATCCCAGGTTAAGGGCCATCAAAAACAAAATGACCAAATCTGATTGCTAATACTCCATTCATAACAAACTGCATTGAAACTAAATTTATTCAAGCCAAATTTAACAACAATTTAAATTAATTTTTAATTTTTTAAACAAAAATGCCCTGAAGATTTACACTTCAAAAAGCAGAGAAATATTTTCATTTTGTTTTTTAGATAAGTCCTAATGTCAACATTTAAGGACAAGTATTTTACTTTCCACATTCTTGTCAATATTCTTGCTACATTCATGGCTAATATAAGTCTATCTTATTGGTCCAACAAATCTCCACCAACTAATTTCCAACAACTCAAATGTCAACAACTAATCCAAAATACAGCTTCACATTAAAAACTAAGAATTAGAAAAAGGATCAGTTGCAGGCTTGCAGCTACCTCAATTTGCGCATAAGCTGGCTTCTTAGGAGATGGAACCAATAACTTGTATGACTCATCAATCCCATATTGTAACTGCAAAGTTCAATAACAATCTTAAGCATAAAAAATGTGTATTCTATTGCTTGGAGGACAAAAAAAAAACATTAATCCTCCAGCTTCCAAGCCAACATTGAATTAAGCCATAACCTCGAGAAATCCTATTGAAGAATCAAACAATCAAACAAAAGAAGAGCATTGATCTTCTAGCCTTGAAGCCAAAAATTGAACTAAAACTTTAACCTCTAGAAAGCTTATTGAAGAATAAAACAATCAAACAAAAGAAGAGAATTGATCCTCTAGCCTTTAAGCCAAAATTGAAATAAAACTTCAACCTCTAGAAAGCTTATTGAAGAATCAAACAATCAAACAAAAGAAGAGCATTGAACCTCCAGCCTTGAAGCCAAAATAGAACTAAAACTTTAACCTCTAGAAAGCTTATTGAAGAATCAAACAATCAAACAAAAGAAGAGCATTAATCCTCTAACCTTGAAGCCAGAATTGAACTAAAACTTTAACCTCTAGAAAGCTTATTGAATAATCAAATAATCAAACAAAACAAGAGCATTGATCCTCTAGCCTTGAAGCCAAAATTGAACTAAAGCTATAAACTCGGGAGCACAAAACATAACAAATAACAAACAAAAACATCTCATATTTAGAATCATACTGCTAATCAAAGTAAGCAAAAAAGAAATGAAGAAAATATACCTCATCATCTTGAGTTAAAATGACCACATTCAAACCCACAAGAACGGAGGAATTACCATACTTGGAAACATTACCATCAACAACATGAGCCACCTTCAAAAGATCAATAAACCGAGAGAACCCATCTTTCAAAATCCCAGAAGCGTCACTGTACTTGCTTCCATCGCTCAACAACTTGAAATCTCCAATCATGTACATGTTTTTATGGCCATAGCTCACAGAATAAGGCAAAGGCCAGACTTTTACATCTTCTACATTTCCACCACTTATTCCCACCACCATTTCAGCAAAAACCAACGCAAAAACAAGAACCCGGAAAGGAAATCTCCCCATTTTCACCTCAAACTTGAAGCAAGATCAATGGAACAAATGTGTGAAGATATTAAAAGTAATGGCTATCCATTTATTTAAAAAAAATAGTGATAAAAAAGGAATCTTGAAGGCTATATACAAAGAAAGACGATAGGATCCGGATTTCCGAATTTGGGGTTCATCAAAGTCTGGCACAGCTTGCTGCCATTAGTGACTGTTCATAAATGCATTTCCAAACAGACAAGACAAGACAAGTGTGGAAGAGCTCGATTCCACCGTTTAGATATATCGATCATATATAAACGGAGAATTACATGAGAGATGGTCCAAGCCAAGTGACGGGAGACAAGGGCCCGTCATTCCCAGAAAGCAACAGTGATTTTTTAGGTATACTTCCAAAATATCAGCTTGAAATCATTTCAACCTCCCATTCCTCTGGATAGAGAATTATACACCGTATATGTTGAACGACAAAGACAAATTTTCATCTATTTTCTCATGATCATTTCATTTCTGAACCAACATTCACCAAGCCCTGCCTTATCTTGTCCATGAAACATCTGAAAATTGGCTTGAAAGTCTGCTTCACCGGCTGCAACATGCTTTTGGTTTTAAGCAATGAATTCTGCTTAAAAAATGAAACATTCACAATAATCAAATTATGTGCACTATTTTTATATATAAATATATAGAAAGGTTCCAATCACAATACGTGCGTAATACTATTATGATAGTGCATTAAAAAAGGGTTAGGTCAATTTTACACAAACTGATTGAAAGTTGAAACCGCTTTTTTGATGAGTCTAAGGCAAGACAAAATCAATGATCTTAAATCAAAATGTGAATGTATGCAAGATTGGTGGTCGAGATAGCATATCGGGGATGTTGTATAGACAGGTTGGAAAATTAAGTTTATGACAATATATGCGCTCATATGTATTATTATATAATTGAATGATTTTGAATTAAAAATAAAATAATATTCAATTATATAATAATACATATAAATATATACATATTTGTTTACCTAAAACAGATATACATAGTATTGCTCTATGAGCAATTAGGATAGGATTTGAATAAGTTCGAACAGAAACTAATTTAAGATTAATTCAAGTACAAAATAGTCAACTTAGGATTGATGAGGTATCATTTGAATTTGAATAAAAAATAATTTAACTTTTGATTAAATTTGAGTTAGTTTAAACTTATGAAAACAAGTTTAAACTCAATTTGTTTGATTTAAGCTCGAAATTAAGTTAAGACAATTCAGATTGAATCTCTCTAATAAATTAATATAAAAGTTTGATCACTTTAATTAGAAAATTTAAAATTCAATTTTTTTTAGTCAAAAAAACAAAGATGGATAAAAAATTGTCTACTGTAATCATGAATTACACTAACATTATTTATGAATTAGAATAAAAATTTAACATTAATAAAATATAAATATTTTTTAATTAAAAGATTTAAAACTTTTAATCTCTTCGATAATATAAAATAAAATTTGATCATATCACAAAAAATAGACGAAAGTTCAATAATTTGGATTTAATTATGTGATCAATAATAAATAAATAAATATTAATATATTATTAAAAAAAATTTTTTTAAAAAAAAGCCAAAAAACAGGTGCCACTGAAACGCCATTCAACAAACCTCCCACCAAAAAATTCACTAACTCCCCATTGCCAGCGTTGAATTCTTGAGTGAAAGGGTTTTGGCAGTGATGATGGATCGAGTGCCATATGACCATATGAGTCAAAGATTACGACGTGTTTAGATGTGAAACGAATTATGTTAAACAAAATGGTCGTTGAGTTAAATCGAATAACATTAGTTTAAGATTAGTTTAAATTCAAAATAATATTTATAAATTAAATTAGTTTATTTGAACCATTGAAAAAAAGATATTAGTGAAAAAAAAATATCGGAGAAGAAAAAGAATAGTTTAAAAAATAATCGAAGAGACAAGCTTCAGTATAATGATATCGAGCTGAACCAAATTTGAATTGAAATTTCATCAGCTCAAACTCAACTTATTTGAGTCAAACAATGATCTAAGTTCAAACAGTTCAAATTGAATCCTCCACTCGTTATTATATATTGTATATGAGAGTTAATGACACTCTAATGTTAGTCGTTAAATTAAATGATTGAAGTGTAATTCCATAAAAATTTGTTAATAATTCCCTTAGGATTGGATTTAAACAAAGTTAACCTTACTCATATTAGTGTTCAGTTCGATTTGAGTTAAATTCTAATTTAAGTTTTAGTTTGACGACTTGTCTTAAACTCATTTCAAATCTCATCTTATATAATATTGAAAAATCCACCAAAGGGATTTAAAAAAAATGGGATATTGAAAAAAATACCATTTTGTGGTTTTGTCTTTATAATTTCACCACATTTTTATACACATAATATCTTCTATTACCGATGGTGATATGAGATAGTAATCAGATTACTATATTATCTTAGGTATTAAAAAATACCAAGGTAATCTTAATTTTATTATAATTTTATTTTTATTTATTAATTTTTTAAGATTAAAATATTTTCATTTTTAATCAATATAACAACTAATATGATATATATATTTTTAAATAATTATATTTAAAGATATTTAAATAAAATTATATCATAGTATTGTTTTATTACTTTCAACTAAACATAATTATTATTTATACATATTAAATTTTATCAAATATAATAATAATTTATACTCAATAATTTTTAAATAATTTATTTTTAAAATAATTTTTTAATTTTAAAAATAAAATATTACCAAACTAAACATCCCTAACAGGGTTGGTCATGAATATGCACATCTCTTTCATGCCAGAAATTCCTAAAAGTGACAAACAACGTAGTACTTGTCTCATTTACCTATTTTTTATGCTACCGATTTGGGAAAACAAGACATAAGTTTCTTTCAAATGTTTTGTCTTCAAATTTATTGTCGGTAATTTTTTCAACCTAATGTTTTATATTCCTTGAAAACAACTTCTTGTTTAAGAATTACTATTATTGTTGATAGTCATGGTTGGGTGGATTCGAGCAGAATTCAAGTTTGACTCAGTTAAGTTTTATTCATTTGAAAGAAGTTAAACAAAATTAGTTATAATAATATCGTTTTAATGTATATGAATCAAAACGATGTTATTTAACTTTTATTAGCTTTGCAAGCTGAACGGATCAAATAAACTTTAAGTTGAGCTCAACAATATAAAAACTCTTAAGTTGAAAATAATATAATGCAAACTCAATTAAACGGAGCTAACAATCGAGTTCAAGTCAATTCGGCTTAAATCCACTATTACCTTCTTGTAAATTATGGCAACCTTGCTATTAATGGGTCGTGTTGAAACATGTTCTTGTTAGATCATAATTGTACTGTAAAAATTCTTTCTAGTATGAATAGAGTTAAATTCAATTCGGATTAAATTGGAATTACATTCAATGTAAAATCAGTTTGAATTCAAAAAAGTCAACTCCAGATATATTGAAAATTGACAAGTTGAGATCTGAACTCAAACAAAAATAATTTAACTTTAAATTTTATTAAAGTTGATTCGAATTCGAATATTTGAATCAACTTAAACTCAACTTTTTTATGAGAATGAGTACAATCCATGGCTCAAACTTGGTCTTTTAATTCAAATTTTAATTCATATTCAAGTAATTGGGATCGAATCTAATATTAAATACGAATATATGAATTTATTCATTATTAAGATCAATTTATTATTTTAAAATAGTAAAAACACATAATTAATTTTAAAAAAATCTAAAAAACATTTACTGTTAATACTTATAAACGTAACAGAATGTTTGGAATTTTACTTAGTAAAGCAATTTAAGTGAAATTACTAATTTACCCTTACTAATTTTAGAATTTATGAACAAAAAAATAATTACATAGGTTGACTTTTTAATAATCAGTTTAAAGTCGTTTAACTAAAAATTTACTTTGGTTGATTGATATTTTTTATTCATTCAAAACTGCTTGATCCATAAACCGGTAGGTTCAGTTTATGATTTTTTCCAAACTAAAAATTCAACTCGGTTCAAATAATTTTTAACTAGGTTCACTTACCAATTTTGGACACTCCTATTTCTTATAATACTGTTCAGTCCTTCGATATCCCTCTAATGATATCGAGCACCAACTCAAATAACACAAAATTCTAACTCGAATTAAGTATTATAAATTTAATTTGACCTTGAACTATCGCCAATTCAATTTGGATCAAATCCACCTCTAATTAATTGTATAAACCAGTTTAAAAATAACCTTAAAAATCACTGTATTGCATGATTTTGAAGCTGTTTTTTTTTTTTGTGTTTGCATGGCAGCTGGGAAGTTGCCCGAGAGCAATGGTATACCATGGAGGGGAAACTCAGGGCTGACTGATGGGAGTGATTTGACGGACGTTAAAGGAGGTCTGGTGGGAGGATATTACGACGCCGGTGACAATACAAAGTTTCATTTTCCGATGGCATATACGACGACGATGCTGAGTTGGAGTGTGATTGAATACAATCACAAATATAAAGCCATTGGAGAATACAACCATATCAGAGATCTCATCAAATGGGGCACTGATTATTTGCTTCTCACCTTCAACTCTACTGCCACCAAGATCAACCAAATCCATGCCCAGGTAAAATAACTTTCATCTTTAGTTTTTTTGACTAATACTTCAAACACTTAAACTTAGGAGTGGATATCCCATCCGCGTTAGCTCGAATCAAATTCGTGGTTTAAACAAGCCGATTTCAAACTAAAACTTTAATTTGCTAGCTTGGGTTGATGTTAGCTCCTTTTTCATCTAGTATATTATTTATCTCTCCGATAATATTGTTTATCTCATTAACAACCATTTGATAATAATATTTATCATCTCAAACAAACTTAAATTAGGTATTGTAGCCTTGATCCGACCTCGAACCAACTTAGACTCAATTTAAATCGAATTGAAATTAACCCTGGTTCGGATTCGTTAATTATATTTAAGTCATAAACAGGTTGGGGGATCGCAGAACGGCAGTTCAACGCCGGATGATCACTACTGTTGGATGAGACCCGAAGACATGAGCTATCCAAGACCAGTACAAACAATCCAGGCAGGACCTGATCTCTCCGGGGAAATGGCGGCCGCTCTGGCAGCTGCCTCCATCGTTTTCCGGGACAACTCTGCGTACTCCCAGAAGCTGATCAAAGGAGCCAAAACACTGTTCGACTTCGCCCGAGACAGCGGCCGACGAAGAACTTATTCCAAAGGGAACCCTTACATCGAGCCATACTACAACTCCACTGGCTACTTTGATGAATACATGTGGGGTGCCGCCTGGCTGTATTATGCCACCGGAAACAGTTCCTACATTTCCCTGGCGACAAATTCTGGAATTCCCAAGAATTCCAGGGCGTTTTATATGATTCCTGATAATCTTGTTCTGAATTGGGATAATAAATTGCCTGCTGCCATGCTCCTGCTGACAAGGTTCAGAATTTTTCTGAATCCTGGATATCCTTATGAGGATATGCTGAGCATGTATCACAACACAACAACTCTTACTATGTGCGCGTATCTTCCGCAATTCCATTTCTTCAACTGGACTACAGGTACGTTCGTTTATATAGTTTGATTGGAATTTCTCATTTGCAGATGATGATCTGACTTTTATTTTTCCTTATTTTTTCTACCTTTTTTTTCCCTTGTAAAGTGCGTGAGAAGTGTTGGTATATGATATCGGTTTTTAATTGAAAAAATTTGGGTGTAAGTTGAGTTGGTCTCGAGCTGAGGATGGTCGGCTTAGTAAGACTCACGAATAAATCTATTTTATTCTTATTTATTCTTTTTATATACAAAAATAATTAATAAATATATAAATTATGTTGTTTAAAGGATAATGGGAAAATTAGGGGGTTAAAATTAATTTTTTGAGGCAAACTGGCAGGCTCGGACTGTACTTAAAGTTAATCGAGCCAAGTTTAAGCCAAGCCCTACTGAACTCTGCTTGTACACTCTAGCTCGGAATATTGAATTTAGGAGTAAGGAGAGATGAGAAATCTTTTAAAAATCTCAAATTTCTTATTAATAATATTTGATGCACTAACAACATTTTATCTCATGATGATACGTTAATGTTGTCACTCATGTTTGTATCGATTGTTAGTATTTGTAATATTATTGGATTTCTTTATCTTGTCTCTTTTCTGTAACAAAAATTCATTCTAATCAATATATCTGGGTAATTTTGAATTAGAAATAAATTTCGACGTTTTCATAAACTTTTCAGTGTTTTTGGACAACCCTATTGAACATTTTTTATTTTTTATTTTTTTGCATTTTTCAGTCATTTTCATTATTTTTTACTCTGAACATCTGTGAGTATGACAGTAAATTGTTCATGAATTAGGGGGAATGATCGAACTGAACCATGGAAAAGCACAGCCTCTGCAGTATATGGCTACTGCTGCTTTCTTGGCATCTCTGTATGTTGATTACTTGAATGCTTCTAATATTCCTGGAATCAACTGTGGTCCTACTTTCATTTCATTAGATCAGCTGAGGAATTTCTCAACCTCTCAGGTAATCTACCAATCCATTCGCATAACATTCGATTCGATTTCATAATCGACTGGTTGTATGTACAACGAATGCATAGAAGGCTTTTGAATGATCACTGATGATAATTTTTATACTTTGCATAGATGGATTACATTCTGGGTGAGAACCCCTTGAAGATGAGCTATGTGGTGGGGTTCGGCAACAAGTATCCCACACATGTACATCACCGGGCTGCTTCGATACCCTCTGACAACGTTAAGTATTCATGCACAGGAGGATACAAATGGCGTGACACCAAGAATCCCAACCCTCACAACATCACTGGAGCCATGGTCGGAGGGCCTGATAAGTTTGACAAGTTTCATGATGTACGTGGCAACTATAGCTACACCGAGCCAACAATGGCTGGGAATGCCGGCCTGGTGGCTGCACTTGCATCTTTGACAACAACTGCTGGTTATGGCGTTGACAAGAACACCATTTTTACAGCTGTTCCACCACTGTATCCACAGAGTCCCCCACCTCCAGCTCCTTGGAAACCTTAACTGCTAGCTTAGCTGCTGTGTATAATAAATTTCATACATACTAATTTCCCTCAAAGTTTTGGTTTTACTTTCACATTCTTGCTTGTACAAATACGTTCAATATGTTTATTCATATAATGATATCAGACAGTGAGATATATTTTTCGTACATGCATTCAAATACACACACACACACACACATGCAGCAAAGGGGCCTTCGCTACATCAGAAATTGATTTATTTGGAATTAAAAGCAAAACGAAAAACATGGACTAGCCATTTTCAAATTTCTGGGCAGCAGAAAGGGCATTCTGCTTCCCCTCGCTTCTATGATCTTTTTAATATTTAATGAATTTTAAGAAACTGAAATTTGCTTTTTTGGCATGAAAATCTAAATGGAAAACATGAACTAGGCACTTTTCAAATTTCTGGGAATGCACAGTTTTGATCACTAACACATTGCATTGAATTGATGATCCAAGTTCAAGATAACTGTTTACAATGCAAGCCGAAAATGGTGCAGAATGACAGCACCGGTTTTTCAGCTGTTTCATTATTGTGAGTAAGAATGGGTGTAATTTTGAAGCAGTTGCGCTTTACCGAATTTCGGGAGTGTGCTTCAACTCATTATTGATTATAGCAAGAACCAGGTTCATAGGGAGTACCACGACCAACTGCATTTAATGGAGCAGCTGCTATTCCTCTTTGATTTAGCAAACACCTGAAGTGTGCGAGCCTTCCAGCGACTAGCATTGCATCCTTAGCCAGCTTATTATATGGTGTCCATAAGCGCTCTACAGCCCGAGAAGCAAAAGGGAAAATATTAATATAGTGTTATATGGCAGAAATGATGAAATATTGCTACAATATAAAAGGTACCAGCAGCTGCTGCAGCTCGTGGCCAGATCGTTTGCTGAATATCCGAGGCATCAACTGTTTCACCCCACATGCAAACCTCTCCACCAATCACCAATTTCTGTTGGCTGGGATCTGTGATATTTGTGAGTGGTTCATTCAAATAGAATAGCGGCCATGGAGTATCCAAGTGGTCCAAATACCACTTGTCCTGGTTGCTTACAATGCACCTTAATCCAGCCTTAACAACGTTTTCAGCGACACCACCTCCAAGCCTGCAAGAGAGATTTTAAGAAAAAATCCAGTTTTATTCAATCATATCCATAAATAATTATGAATGAATCTTTATCACTACATTTTTCAATGACCAATTTATTCTATGATGACCGATTGTCTAGGTTGGACTCGAGGAGAGTTGGTCATACCAGTTGTGTACCACAGTTTTTGGACTCAATTTTTTGCCGAAGTTGTTGAAAGTCTCCTCCCTGTCATGTATCATCTTCATGAGTGATAAATTGTGAAAACAATGTCACAGATCATAGCTCTCTATATATAAGATTCATACCAGTTAACCGGTTCAAATCCATGGGAGAGAGCTATTTTCTGAGCTTGCAAGACAAAGTATTGATACGCTTCAGATTCATTCATCCCATGCTCCTTCAACCTGCATATTGAATAGTCAACAATCTTATAGACCGTCCATTGGTTATTGTGGTTTATGCAAAATATTCCAAGAAATGAAATGGCCAGAATAAAAATGTATATTTTAAACAGATTAGATCTTGAGATTGCTACCATTTCGATATGTGAGAAGTTGTTCTCCAGCAACCTGAAAAATAGCAATGTGTTCATAATCAGTTTTCATGATTGCATTTCCAATTTGCATACCTAATCTGTAAGTGGAAGTATAAAATAATTTAACTTACTTGTATCGACTTCGTCACCTCCCAAGTGAACGAATTTAAATTTAAAGACTTTACTGAAGTCTGAAACATTAAAAGTTTCACTAGTGTTAGACCGATTTCATAACTTTTTCTTCTTTGATGTAAAATTAGAAATATTTGTTTGCAGATGAAAATATCCGACACCAGGTCTTTTATGAACATTTTTATGAAAAAAAGCTACCATTTTCAGAGAACTGGTGACAATACCTGAAAGTATTCCATCTATCACTTTGAATGTAAAATTATTGCTGACATCAAGTGGCTGCTGACAGTCCTTTGACGGCCACAATGAAGGATAGCCAACCCCCCTAAAAAATAAAGCTATAAGCTACATTGATAATGCAAGAAATTTGCATACCATGATGAGCGATACCAAAGAATGAAAATGCAGAAATATAATATTATATTTGCAATATGATCATTACCATTAGTTCTGAAAATTAAAAGCTTGCAGTTAAATCTACTGTACAAAAAATTGATGTTTGAATGAGATGTATATCTTCTAAAACAAGAAAAACACGTTAGTGAGAATTGACATGTCATTAGTACCAAGATAAGGCATGTCCCGGAACATCTATTTCAGCCAATACATTAATCCCTCGTTTTTGAGCGTAACTGCAAAAAATTGATTGTCAATATATTAGAGAAAACTTAACCAGAATAAAATACAGGGTGCTAACCAGGCTGAGATCACTTGCCTTACAATTTCAGCAGCATCAGCCATTGTATATCTTTCTGAAACTGAATATGCACCATTCCCAAGTTTTGGATACGACGGTATCTCTAAAGGAAAAGATTGCATATCTACAATGTGCCAGTGCAAAACGTTCTGCATGCAAGCAAGTACAAGTGCATATGGATTAATTTGCAGAGGTGCTGTCTTTAAAACAATTGAACTACTAGCTAAAACCAATGATACAAGTTATGCCAGCTTTAACACTTCATAAAGTTTAGAAAGACAAACATATGCATTCTTATTAGAGCTTTACGGGGTTTGGAGCTTAAACACTATCATTTTGTCCCTACTATTCAACTTAAGCTTTTGAATCAAGCAGCAATGAATTAAAAATATCAACTAATTCGCAATAGTAGCTTTGACATTTCAGGATAACATACCAGCTTTGCATACGCCATAGAGTCAATAACACTCTTAATCACTGGAACTGGTTGATAATGTCGAGATGTATCTGCAGTAATTTTGTTTAATAAGATAAATGTATTCATTTCGGAATACAAAATTTTGAAGTCAAAGCCTTTATTCCTATCTAGTTGAATGCAGCTATATCAATTACTTGCAGAAGTAGTTAGATGTGCTAAGTGAGCTGAAAATGAACACAATCACTCAAACACACAAATTAAAGCTTCTTACCAATTAAGAGCCCTCGAAAAGGGAACCTTGGTTTATCAGAAATGGTCCATGGTGTCATTGGAACTTCAATTATCCTGGATTTAAAGTTGAATTGGCATATTTGGCTCAAGGTCTGCAACATTTCATGGAAATATAAGTATTTCCAGAACTAGATATACTGCTTAAACCTGCAAAGCATTCATGAATGAGCCATGAATGACATCACCTCACCTGAAGAGCATGTAAAGCCCCATAAACTGTCTGCGCCTGCATTGTTTCATAATAAATTTGAAATGATTAGATAGTTGAAACTAAATATATCTCTGTATTTTACATCATGCCAAGTGCACAAAAAAATGATGCATGCTCATCATCCGTCAGTCACTACCAACCATGTGCCACAGAGATACTTTCTTATGATTGCAGGCTGCGATAATATCTCATCTAAAATTTATATATAATCATAAAAAAGTTTGATATACAAGTGCCTTATTCATCCAAAATGAACAGAGATTGTACAAACTGCATTGATGCAGCTAAAGTACCACATAAGAGAAGGTGAAAATCATGACCATTTATCTAACATATTCAAGCCAAAAAAGCTAATTTGAAGAGTTATCCCAGGTTAAGGGCCATAAAAAACAAAATGACCAAATCTGATCGCTAATACTCCATTCATAACAAACTGCATTGAAACTAAATTTATTCAAGCCAAATTTAACAACAATTTAAATTAATTTTTAATTTTTTAAACAAAAATGCCCTGAAGATTTACACTTCAAAAAGCAGAGAAATATTTTCATTTTGTTTTTTAGATAAGTCCCAATGTCAACATTTAAGGACAAGTATTTTACTTTCCACATTCTTGTCAATATCCTTGCTACATCCATGGCTAATATAAGTCTATCTTATTGGTCCAACAAATTTCCACCAACTAATTTCCAACAACTCAAATGTCAACAACTAATCCAAAATACAGCTTCACATTAAAAACTAAGAATTAGAAAAAGGATCAGTTGCAGGCTTGCAGCTACCTCAATTTGCGCAAAAGCTGGCTTCTTAGGAGATGGAACCAATAACTTGTATGACTCATCAATCCCATATTGTAACTGCAAAGTTCAATAACAATCTTAAGCATAAAAAATGTGTATTCTATTGCTTGGAGGACAAAAAAAAAACCTTAATCCTCCAGCTTCCAATCCAACATTGAATTAAAGCCATAACCTTGAGAAATCCTATTGCAGAATCAAACAATCAAACAAAAGAAGAGCATTGATCTTCTAGCCTTGAAGCCAAAAATTGAACTAAAACTTTAACCTCTAGAAAGCTTATTGAAGAATAAAACAATCAAACAAAAGAAGAGAATTGATCCTCTAGCCTTTAAGCCAAAATTGAAATAAAACTTTAACCCCTAGAAAGCTTATTGAAGAATCAAACAATCAAACAAAAGAAGAGCATTGAACCTCCAGCCTTGAAGCCAAAATTGAACTAAAACTTTAACCTCTAGAAAGCTTATTGAAGAATCAAACAATCAAACAAAAGAAGAGCATTAATCCTCTAACCCTTAAGCCAGAATTGAACTAAAACTTTAACCTCTAGAAAGCTTATTGAATAATCAAATAATCAAACAAAACAAGAGCATTGATCCTCTAGCCTTGAAGCCAAAATTGAACTAAAGCTATAAACTCGGGAGCACAAAACATAACAAATAACAAACAAAAACATCTCATATTTAGAATCATACTGCTAATCAAAGTAAGCAAAAAAGAAATGAAGAAAATATACCTCATCATCTTGAGTTAAAATGACCACATTCAAACCCACAAGAACGGAGGAATTACCATACTTGGAAACATTACCATCAATAACATGAGCCACCTTCAAAAGATCAATAAACCGAGAGAACCCGTCTTTCAAAATCCCAGAAGCGTCACTGTACTTGCTTCCGTCGCTCAACAACTTGAAATCTCCAATCATGTACATGTTTTTATGGCCATAGCTCACAGAATAAGGCAAAGGCCAGACTTTTACATCTTCTACGTTTCCACCTCTTATTCCCACCACCATTTCAGCAAAAACCAACGCAAAAACAAGAACCCGGAAAGGAAATCTCCCCATTTTCACCTCAAACTTGAAGCACAATCAATGAAACAAATGTGTGAAGATATTAAAAGTAATGGCTATCCATTTATTTAAAAAAATAGTGATAAAAAAGGAATCTTGAAGGCTATATATAAAGAAAGACGATAGGATCCGGATTTCCGAATTTGGAGTTCATCAAAGTCTGACACAGCTTGCGGCCATTAGTGACTGTTCATAAATGCATTTCCGAACAGACAAGACAAGACAAGGTTCTCTCACCTGTTCTTTCTTCAAATTTACTGTCGGTGGGATTTTTTGGGACCATCCTAATGTTTTATATTCTAGCAGAAACAGACTTGTTATTATTGATCTGTATTGTTGGGGTGGATTCAAACTCACTCAGGTTTGTTTTAGTTCGAGTTCCACTTGGTTTGAAATAAGCTAAGTTAAAATCAACCAAAGCAATGCTATTTGGTTATATATTGGTTAGATGTTTATTTAGTTAATTTAAATTAAACTTTTTTAGTCTCATGGGCTTAGTAAATTAACCTCTTTTTAACGTGAGTTCGACAATATAAAATCTCTTAAGTTAGAGATTCTAACTCAAACTCAATCGAAATGAGTTGTACCTCAAGCCAATTTAATTCGAATCTACTCTTACTTTTTTTACATAAATTATAACAATTTTAAGTATTAATACATCGTGTTAAAACATGTTCGTGTTAAAACATGTTCGTGTCAAATCATAATAGTATTATGAAAATTCTATCTAATTCAAACTCTTTTTTTTTCCCCTTAGTTTTAGTATGAATAAGATTGGATTCAATCCTAATTAAATTCGAATTACCATAATTTGAAATCGGTTTAAATTTAAAAGAGTTAACTCGCGATAAAGTGAAAGTTAAGACTTAAACTCAATTAAAAACAACTGGGCTTTAAATTTTATCAAAGTTGTCTTAAATTTGTGTTCGAGTAACTGGAATCTTGGTTTGAATATAAATAATCATTACATTTGATAAATATTGATAGATGTAAATAAATATTATATTTAATTAGATGTAATAAAAGAATATCAAAATGTTATTTTACTTAAATATCTTCGAATATAATTATTTTAAAATATTTTTCTATTTTTTGTTAGATTAATTGAAAATAAGAGTCTAAAAAATTAATAAATAATGATAAAATTATATATTACTAAAATAATATTGCATTACCTTTGACCAGACGATATTTATTATTTTTAATAGTATGAACACATCATTAACAAAAATTCTCTAAAAACATTTATAGTAAGATTACGTTTGGTTTAGCTAATATTTTATTATTAAAAATAAAAAATTATCACAAAAATAGATTATTTTAAAAATTATTACATATAAAGTTGGTTGAGTATAATAAAATATTATTATACTTAAATATCTTTAGTACAATTATTTTAAAATATTTTTCTATTACATATTATATTAATTAAAAATAAAGATATTTTTATCTTAAAAATTAATTAATTTATATAATTTATAATAAAATAAAAAATACTTTAGTAACTTTTTAATATTTAAGATTAAATTGATGATAAAATTATTTTTTATATTATAAATCGTATTATTATTTATAAATTAAATAAAATAATAAAAAAATATATTATTACAGTATTTTTTTTTTTTTTACGTCCTTCTAACTCAACCCGCCAAAACATAAAATAAATTATCTTATGAATAGATTTGCGTGGGATCTTTTAGGACTAGATTGGTAATTTTCAAACTACGAGGGACTGTTTAGATTTAAGAAAATATCAGGGCTATGACAAGCATTTTTTATATCTAGCATTGTGGTTTGATCGTCTCCGTAGATTTAACCTTGAGTGTGGGACCCACTTAAATCTGACGGGTGAGATTGAAAATAAAATGTGAATAACCTGTTTTTACCCGTAGGATAATTCCTTTAGTATTTTTTTTAATGAGTTTAGGCGTTTGTCGTTATCTACTTCCAAACTTTCTCTCTGGTGTGGCTTCCACTCTAATGCCTGTGGTCACATTGACAATATTAAAATTATGTGTATCACTTTCCATATATAAATATATTGTCACAGCTCAAATTGGGAGTCATGATGGGTTTGGGATAATTACAAGTGAAGAAGATGTTTAAGAATGAGTGCATGTGATCATCGAGTTCATAGATGTAATATTTATAGTTAGGAACATTCCAATCATGGGATGTGCATAATATTATTGTGATAGTATATTAAAAAGGGGATTAGGTCAACTTTACCCAAACTGATTGAAAGTTGAAGTTACTTTCTGGATGACTTCAAGGCAAAGCGAAATCAATAACCTTAAATCAAAATGTGAACGTATGCAAGATTGGTCGTCGAGACAGCATATCGGGGATGTTACACAGATAGGTCAAAAAATTAAGTCTATGACAATATATATACTTATATGTATCATTATATAATTGAATGATTTTGAACTAAAAATAAAATAATATTTAATTACATAATAATATATATAAATATATACATATTTTTATACCTAAAACAGATATACATAATATTGCTCTATGGGCAATTAGGATAGGATTTGATTTGAAACAAGTTCGAGCAGAAACTAATTTAAGATTAATTCAAATACAAAATAGTCAACTTAGGATTGATGAGGTATAATTTGAATTTGAATAAAAAATAATTTAACTTTTGATTAAATTCGAGTTATTTTAAATTTATGAAAACAAGTTTAATCTTTAGTATGAACCGAATTTATTCGATTTAAGCTCGAAATTAAGTTAAGACAATTCAAATTGAATCTCTCTAATAAATTAATATAAAAGTTTGACCACTTTAATAAGATAATTTAAAATTCAATTTTTTTTAGTCAAAAAAACAAAGATGGATAAAAAATTGTCTACTGTAATCATGAATTACACGAACATTATTTTTGAATTAAAATAAAAATTTAACATTAATAAAATATAAATATTTTTTAATTAAAAGATTTAAAATTTTTAATCTTTTTGATAATATAAAATAAAATTTGATGATATCACAAAAAAAATAGACAATAGTTTAAAATTTGGATTTAATTATGTGATCAATAAATAAATAAATATTAACATATTGTCAAAAAAATTAAAAAAAAAAAAAAAAGCCAAAAGCAGGTGCCACCGAAACGCCATTCAACAAACCTACCCACCAAAAAATGTCACTAACTCCCCATTGCCAGCGTTGAATTCTTTGAGTGGAAAGGGTTTTGGCAGTGATGATGATGGATCCAGTGCCAGATGACCATATGAGTCAAAGATTACGACGTGTTTAATGCAACTAGAATTACGTTATGTTTCACATTTTGGACTAATAGAGATGTGAAACGAATTATGTTAAACAAAATCGCCGTTGAGTTAAATTCGAATAAGAGTTAATTTAAGATTAGCTTAAATCGAAAATAGATAGTTTAAGATTAAATTAGGTTTATTCGAATAATTGAACAAAAAAATATTAGTAAAAGAAAAAATATTAAAAAAGAAAAAGAATAGTTTAAAAAAATAATCGAAGAGACAAACTTCAGTGTAATGATATCGAGTTGAACCAAATTCAAATTGAAATTTTATCAACTCAAACTCAATTTATTTGAGTCAAACAATGATTTAAGCTCGAACAACTCAAAGTGAATCCTCCATTGGTTATTATATGTTGTATATGAGAGTTAATGACATACTCTAATGTTAGTCGTTAAATTAAATGATTGAAGTGTAATTTCATAAAAATTTGTTAATGATTTCCTTAGGTTTGGATTTGAACAAAGTTAACCCTACTCAGATCAGTGTTCAGTTTGATTTGAGTTAAATTCTAATTTAAACTTTAGTTTGACAGCTTGACTCAAGCTCATTTCAAATCTCATCTTGTATAATATTATTTATTCCACTGACAATTCTCTGACAGTATCTTTTGCTATTATAGATTCAATGTGAGTTTGAATTAGTCTATATTATAATTTCACCACATTTTTATACACACAATAATTATACCATAAAAGTTTTACGGCTCCTAAAATACCTCTATTATGACCAAAGTTTGAATTTATACAATAATATTATTTATCGTTTTTAACTGTTTATAATAGGCTTTTCGGTTAAATATATTATTCATTACCTATTGTTACTGTTTACAATAGACGATTTCTACTATTTATCATCTATAATATTGTTTATAATAGTCTTTATATAAAATATTATTGTTTATCACTACTGCTATTATTCACAATAAGCGAATTCTACTGTTTATAATAGCATTTATATAAAATATTTCTGTTTATCTCTTGTTGTTACTGTTTATAATAGATGATTTTTATTATTTATCCCCTATTATACTATTTACAGTAAAATAAAGACAATAATAATTTAAGTATTTAACTAACAAAGTGATATAAATGTTTAATTCAAAAAATGTGTAGCAAAATTGTATAAACAAAAAAAAAAAAAGTTGTATTTTTCTTAATATCCCTAAAAAAGTATTTGTGCGTATACTGATTTTATTAAATATGATTTCTCTTAAGTACATAAATAAATAAATATTTTTATATATAATTATATAATTAAATATGTATTCAAAAAATGTATGAATAGTTTTTTTAATTAAAAAATTTGTCATATGTGATTATGAGTAGATTAAGAAGGAATAATAGACATTATTTATCGTGTTTCACTCAGAACGATATTATGTCTAATAAAAACAATATTATTTTATTATATTTTTATTTTTTTCGTTAAAATGAATATTTTTATTAATTGTTTTAATTATAAAACTCATATAAAACACGGAGAAAATAAATAATATTATATTTATTAATTTTATTATTAATTTATTTATATAAATTAATGTATTTAATATGAAAAAATGTTATTAAATATAGTATTATTATAATAAAATACACTATTTTTTATTTCCGTTGGCTAATTTTTTCATTTTAATTTTAAAATTAATATTAAACCATTTTACAATTTAACATATTTAATGATTATTTTAAAAAAAAAGGCCAAAGCAGGCCTTAAATTTTAGACTTTCAATAAGCTTGATGATAATTTATTTTACAATTAACTTTTTTTAACTTTATAATAAATTGTGTTTATCAAATTATAAATATTTTAAAATATATTTTATTAGAGGATAAAGTGAAATTTGATGTTTACCTCCTTACCTTTGGATTTAAAGTCTTATTTCATTACTAAGGGTGTATATAAACCGAACCAAGTCTGAGCACCTTTTGATTTGAGTTCAGTTCGAATAAAAAATAATTTAGCTCGAGTTCGGTTTGAATTTGTTGAGCCAACATTAAAGGTGATTCAAATTTGATTTGAATGAAAATAGTTCGACTTGAGTTTGGTTAAATTTATGGTTCAAATTTATGACTTGGATATGTGGCTTAGATTTATAATTTGAATTCGTGACTCATTGACAAAACGATATCATTTAACATAATTCGAATTAAATCACTAGTGAAGCTCGAACCAAATCAAGTCATCTATCCAATTTGTGAGCCAAACCGAACTGAACTCTCTCTAACTCAAGTTTGGTTTGGTTTTAAAACGAGTCAAACCTCTTAACTCAAACTCGATTCACATCCAAAGTAAATGAATTCAAAATAAGTTGAATCGAGTTGAATTAGTTTGGTTCGGGTCTAGCACTATTCATTACTCTTTAGATTTAAAATCTTATTTCAGAATGAGTAATATTATATATACAAACATTAGCTATTAACTGGAGTATAAAAAATTTATGGTTTATTATGTGAGTAAGTGATCTAATTATTTATTTTATTTTTAATATAAACCTAGTAAATCGCATAATGACACACATTGGTTTATTTATATTCATTATTATCCAACTATTTATAAATGAAGCATTATTGTTTTATTAATTTTCAAAAAATATGTAATTTTAAAAATGAATTTCTTGTCAAGTCTAAGATATAAATTATAATAACATTGAAAAACAATTATTTGCATCCAGTTTTGAATATCAAATGAATATCAGATGTTGTATAATCATGTAATTAAATATTATTTTATCTTTAATTTAAAATTATATAGTTAAAAAATGACTTCATCTGATGACCCAATTGACTATTCAAAACTAAATATACATAATTTTATTCATCATTGTAATGGTGATTAATTTTTTGGATGGGAAATAGAAATTTGTCATTTCATCTAAAACCTTGGGTGTACCGACCTTCTTGGACTCGAACCCAGGACCAGAAAATATGATCCCATAACAGCCAAACCACCGAATCCATAGAGGGTCGATGTGATTAAGCAATACTATGTATATCAAATTTTGAGTACGTAATCTCTTATCATTGTTTTGGGTGCATATGGTCATTATACATCATGGAATTTTTTAAAATCTAATTGAAGATAAGTCAACAAAGAATAAGAATCAGATGCAGAAAGCCAAACACATCTATTTGCATCTTTATGAAAAACAATGGCACAATTAGGAATATAATAGACAAGCACATATTTGCATTGTTCATGAAAACAAGCATATAATTAGGAATTGCATGAGACAAGCACATATTTTTGTACCTACCATGAAAGCAACTAGACAATTGGGGATGATAGTGAGTTTAATCCAATGAGTCAATAATGAAAGCAACATCTTACCACTGCCAAAACAAATTAGAGGTGAGCGGATTTGGGTACTTGTAAATAGTTAACGAATTGAAACTGAAACTTACCAATTCCTAAAATGGGGTTTCTAGAGGTTGAACCCCAATCTAGAAAATATATAGGCTAGTAGCCACACCTTTGCTAGTTTTGAATTTGACTAGTTTCTATTGTTCACCAGATGAATCCTAAAAGAAACCAGGGACAAGATTTAATTTAGGGTAAGACCAAAAAGACTATTTTCCATCCAAAATTTGCTAAAATGATAAATTTTCACCATTTAATTAAGTTTCAAAAAGTCATAATCCCACTAGTTATCCCCTTTCGTTAAGTGAAAGGGCAAGTAAGTCATTTTGTATAGAGTATTTTATTTTCTATTTCTAGTACTTATTCTTTCTATTTTCTCTTTTCCTCTTTATTCTTTTTATTTTTCCCCATTGTTTTTTTATTCCCCCTTTCCTAAGTTTGGATAGCGGGCTATAATTATTTAAAATATTAGGGTGATAATGAAATTTTCATGGGTTTTTAGAAATTGAAAAAATTTTAAGGTTATTTTTGAAAATTTTTAAATTTTCAATATAGCTCTTAGTAGTTTATAAAAATAATAATTACACCCAAAAGTACCGTCCAAAACTTAAAATTTTAAGGTTAATTAAAGTTTTGATTTTTTTTTTAAAGAGTATAAGTGATTAATGTTTAAACTATTGGTAATTTGATATTTATATCTTAACACATGCAATCACAAAAAAACGAGCAAATTAAAATGATCAATGCTATATACACTTGGTTTTAAGTATTTAATTAAATATTTGACAATATGTTATCATATAATTATGTGTTATTTGTTCTCAATTCAAAAGTGGAATCTTATATATACCCATATTTGAGTACTAAGTTGAGTATTCAAATAATATATCAGTAGATGATTGATATTATATGATGACACATAATCTAAATATCTAATTAGATATCCACAACTTAGTACCCATAATTTTATTAAATTTAAAATCATCTAATTACATAATGATAAATCATTTTAATGTTTAATTGAATAATCAAAATTAAGTGCACAGAGTTTTATTACAGAAATATTGCCATCCAAGTTCACCAATCTAGGTGAGGATGCTAGTTAAGTGGATAAATGAAATATTATTTGACTCCTCACTTTCAGGGGTTGTTTGGTTTGTAGTGAAGAAAAATTATTTTAGTAATTTATCTTTTATTATTTGTATTACTTTATTTGGTTTGATAGTTAAAAAAATTATAATAATTTTCTATTACCAATGGTGATATGAGATGGTAATCAGATTACTATATTATCTTAGGTATTAAAAAGTGTCAAAGTAATCTTGATTTTATTATAATTTATTAATATTAAAATACCTTCATTTTTAATCAATGTAACAACTAATATGATATATATATTTTAAAATAATTATATCTAAAGATATTTAAGTAAAATTATATCATAGTATTATTTTATTACTTTCAACTAAACATAATTATTATTTACACATACTAAATTTTATCAAATATAATAATAATTTATACTCAATAATTTTTTAAATAATATATTTTTAAAATAATTTTTTAATTTTAAAAATAAAATATTATCAGACTAAACATCCCTTGTAGGGTTGGCAAGAATATACATATCTCTTTCATGCCAGAAATTCCTAAAAGTGACAAACAACGTAGTACTTGTCTCATTTACCTAATTTTTATGCTAACCGATTTGGGAAAACCAGACAAGCTAAGTTTCTTTCAAACTGTTTTGTCTTCAAATTTATTGTCGGTGGAATTTTTTCGCACCATCCTAATGTTTTATATTCCTCAAGAAACAGACTTCTTGTTTAGGAATTACTATTATTGTTGATAGTCATGGTCGGGTGGATTTGAGCAGAATTCAAGTTTAACTCAGTTTAAGTTATATTCAGTTCGAAAGAAGCTAAACGAAAATCAGTTGTAATAATATCGTTTTAATGTATATGAATCAAAACGATGTCATTTAACCTTTTTTTAGCTTTATAAGTTGAACGGATCAAATAAACTTTAAGTTTGAGCTCAACAATATAAAAACTCTTAGGTTGGAGATAATCTAACGCAAACTCACTTAAACAGAGCTTGCAATCGAGCTCAAGTCAATTTAGCTTAAATCGACTATTACTTTCTTGTGTAAATTATGGCAACTTTGACTAGTAATGGGTCGTGTTGAAACATGTTCTTGTTAGATCATAATTGTACTATGAAAATTCTTTCTAATTAAAACTCTTGTTTTTTTAAGTTTTAGTATGAATAGAGTTAAATTTAATTCGGATTAAATTGAAATTAGATTCAATGTAAGATTAGTTTGTATTCAAAAAAGTTAACTCGAGATATATTGAAAGTTGACAAGCTGAGATCTGAACTCAAATAAAAACAATTTAACTTTGAATTTTATTAAAGTAGACTTGAATTCGAATATTTGAATCAACTCAAACTCAATTTTTTTATGAGAATGAGTACAATCCATGGCTCGAACTTGGTCTTTTAATTCAAATTTTAATTCACATTCAAGTAATTGGGATCGAATTTAATCTTAAATATGAATATATGAATTTATTCATTATTAAGATCAATTTTATTATTTTAAATAGTAAAAACACATAATTAATAAAAAAAATCTAAAAAACATTTACTGTTAATACTTACAAACAGTAATAGAATGTTTGGATTTTTACTTAGTAAAGCATTTTAAGTGAAATTACTAATTTACCCTTAACTAGAAGAAATAATTTTTTTTGGAGGTTAAAAACCAACTACAGTCAAACCCTAAATATAAAATAAATGATCTTATCAAAAGGTTGTGTGAAACCTTTTAGGACTAGATTGATAATTTTCCAACTACAAGGGACTCTGTGGAATGAAGAAAATATCAGGTCTATGAAAATTTTGCCGCAAAATATTTTATATACCTGGCATTGCAGTTCGATCTCCTCCGTAGATTTCATTGTGACTGTGGGACCCACTTAAATCCAACGGCAAGAATGAAATTTAAATCTGAATCAACTGTTTTTACCCCTACGATAAATCGTTTTGGATTTTCTAAAATGAGTTTACACAGTTTTCTTCTTTATTTTTTGGGTTCAGTGATGAGTTTAGATAGTTGGCGTCCTCCACTGTCAACTATCTTTCTGGTGTGGGTCCCACTTGATGCATGTGACCACGTGGATAATTAGGACAGGTTCCCTTTCTAATGAGTTCGAATAAACTTTAATTTTAGGTCGGCGCACTGAAATTCAAATTTAATTTAAAATATTTTAATTTTTAATTACATTTGATTTAATTCAAATTTTTTTAAAAGTAAATTAAATCTTTAATTTAAATTTAATCTCATAAAAATACCTTTAACAAAATTTAAAATTCAATCATTTAACAAGGAAAAAAAAAAGTTTGGTTACTAAAAAATTATCCATGTCAGTTACGAATCATCCCCAGCATCATTTCTTAATTAAAACAAAAAAATTAATGTCATTAATTTTCAATTATGACGGAGGTTAGAACATTTTTAAAATATGAATTTAGCTCATTTAATAAAAAAATTTAGAATTTTAGTGCTTTCAATAATATAAATTAAAGATGATTAAGATCAATAAAATCGATAAAATATTAAAAAAATTAAAATAAAAGTTTGAATTTAAATTTTTATTAATTATAGGTCTAGTTATTATTTTTTGAGTTTGTTTGTCTAATAAATACATACAAGATTTTAGGTTATTAAAAATAAAATGAAATAGGGGATAGTTTGGTAACTTCAGATATAATTATTCAATAATAAATAAATAAATAACTATTATCATATAAAAACAACCCATCGGTAACGTTGAATTCTTTGTGGGGAAAGGGATTGGTAGTGACGATGGAAAGAGGTGCAATATGAGTCAAACATTACGACGTGTTTCTTGCAACAAAATTATGTTGTGAGTCACCCTTTGGACTTATAGAGATGTGCAACCAACCAAGTCAAAACGAAAAAGGTGGATTTAAATTGAGTTAAATCTGGAAAAGAGTTAGTTCTAGTTTATCTCAAATTTAAAGTATATAGCTTGAGATGAAATTAGACCCATTCAGAGAAGACGAAAAAGAATTATTAGTTAAGAAGAATTATTGATACAGAAGAAAAACTCACTGGAAAAGAAGAAAAAAAGTTCTCGATTAAGGTGAAGAAGAGTTATCGAATAAGAAAAAAAAAATTACAGGAGAATAAGAAGAATCATAAAAAAAGAAGAAAAATCGTTGAAAAAAATCACCAAAAAAGCATGAATTAGAGTGACAATATCGATTGAATCAAATTAGAATTGAAATTTCTTTAATTTGAACTTAGCTTATTTGAGTTGAATAATTATTCAAACTCAAATATCTCAAATTAAATCTATGACTAATTATTATGCATTTTATATTGAGTCAATGACATAATCTAAAGTTAGCTCGTATTGCTGTTCAAATTAAAGTCAATGACACAATCTCAAATTAAATTAACTCATATTAGTATTCAATTTGATTTGAGTCAGCGTCTAGTTAAAGCTTTAGTTTGACAACTCTTCTCTAACAATATTATTTATCATTTTGATATATATATATATATATATATATATATATATATATATATATATATATATATATATATATATATATATATATATATATATATATATATATATATATATATATATATATAATACTATTATTTCACCGACAATCCTTTGACAATATCTTTGACTATTATAGATTAAATTTGAGCTTGAGTAAGCCTATTTCCAAACTTGGGTCGATTTAAATCTAGCTCTAAAGTTACTCACCAACGCTTCATTAGGCATAGTTATCAATATTATATGATACAAGATATGTATTATGAGATGTATTATAGTTAATACAATATAATAGACGTATCATATGATACGATACAAATTAATATACTTTTTAGAGAAAATGATGATATAGTTGGGATGTATATGCAAAATTTTATATTTTTATAGATGTTCATGATATTTTTTTAAAATGATGACGTACCTATTATATTTTTTGTTATTTTATTTTTAAAAACTATATCATACCATAAGATACGATACTTGAAACATAATACATAAAATCAGGTTTTCGATACATGATTAGACTATCATGTCATTAACAACGAAAAAACTTTTTTTTAAATAAGATAAAATTTCTCTTTTGATAATGTTGCTTATCATATTGATAATACTATTTATTTCATAAACAATCTTTTGAAAACATCTTATTTGAATTTGAGCTAGCATATATTTAAGTTCGGTTTGATTTAAATTCGTCCTTAAAGTTACTCATCAAAGTGGAAAAACTTTGAAAAACTTTTGTTGGGTAAGATCAAAGATGATGAATGTGTTTTGGACGAAGCGAAATCCATGGCAGATCTAACTCAAATTGAGATGTCAAAAGCAAGAGAAATCCATCAAATTGACTCAAATTGGACTCAAATTGAATATGATGCCCCTTCCTTAACTTCACCTTCAAGTTGATAATTTTTAATTTATTAGTAAAAAATTTGTCATATGTGATATAGTAGTAAAGAATAATATATAATTTATTTTGATTTATCCAATAATATTATTTTAATATTTTCTTGTATTTTCTATCACAATGAACATATTCGGCCCTTTTAATTATAAATAATATTATATTTATTAATATTTTTTATTAATTTATTTATTTTATATAAATTGATGTATTTTAACGTAAGAAGTGTTGTTAAGTATAGGAATATTTGAGGATAATGCGCTCTCTTTTTTATTTCCATTGGCTAGTTTTTTCATTTTAATTTTAAAATTAATATTAAACCATTTAAAAATTAACATATTTAATAATTACTAGAAAATATTGAAATAGGCCTTAAATTTTAAATTTTCAATAAATTTGATTATAATTTGAAAAAGATACTTGAATTTCGAAAATTAAATATTGAAATAATGTAGAATGACAAAAACTAAAAAATTGATCTAAAATTTGAAAATTACATTAAAAAAGCGCTTATAAAGCACAAAAATAAGAAATGGACCTAAAATTTGAAAACTATACATCGAAGAACCTCAAAATAGGAAAAATAAACATGAAATTTTAAAATTTGGGCTCGAGTTTCGACCTTTTGAGTAATAATAAGCCAAAGTATATCATTTGTATTTTTAATCAGAGTCTAGTTAGATTTATTATGAGGTTTAAAACCTTTAACCATATCTTGTATTTAGGCTCAATTTTCCCTACATATAGTATCTGAAACTCTTGCATATTTCTTTGACAAGATAACTATTATCCCTTTATCGATATAAGCTATCTCATTTTTCCTTAAGAGTTCTTCTAACCTAGATTGGACCATAAGTAGCTTTACTATATGTAGCTTCATCCAATATCTATCTACTTTGTTAAATTCATGAAGTTTTTGTAGTGTCGTTTGTCCCATTAAGACGTCCTTATGAACCATTATGTTATACCATGGTTATCCTACAACAAATTCCCATATTTGTACAAGTTGAATGTTGTCATCTTCTTGAACTGACGAAGTAATCACACAAGTAAACTATGAATTCTTCTATCAAATACATAGAGTGCATGTTTAACTGCATCTATATTTCAGGGTTCACCATCGCTTCTTGCACCTCAATTTCAGTTACATCTATCCATCCTTTCTATAAGTCCATCTGAGAATACAAAAAGTCCTTGAAGATCTTTTCTGTTTTCCTCTTTCAGATGTGTTATTAATCGTTTTAAACTGACTAGTTCAAGATAAGGCATTTCGAAGTCAACTATATCTCTAAGTAGTTTAGACTTTAAAAGTAGTTGTTTCCGAAGAATAAATCCTCTTGAGAGTTCTTCTTGTTTGTAGTAAATTCTATCTGCTTCAAGTCAAACTAGTCTATTTGCTTGTTTTCGCAATATCTAGCCGAGTTTCACTTCACCTTGTCCCATAGCTAAGGTTATATGGCATTGAACATCCAAGTCTCCTAATATTGCTCTGTTGGCTTCAATAAGCTTCAAGTTTTTAGGAATTTTGAATTTCTCTATATAGCTAAATTTTCTCGTAAGTCTTTCATTCCTTTATCCTGCCCTTTGGCAGTATCCTGCTTTTTAGCAATATCTTGTTTTACAACAGCTTCACCCTTTCTTTGAAAGTTTCTTTTGTTGGAATTCAAGGGAAATTCAGAATTCTCTTTACTAGTACTTCCAATTTCAAAGTTTTTCTTCCTTGGTGTCACCACGCTTGCTGCAATAGTCTTATGATATTTTGGATTTCGTCTATCAAAAGTGTCCATATCCAAAGATTATTGAAATCTGGAACGGATCAAGCTTGGTAGAAGATCCAGAGATTCCTATGATTGATTCACAGTAATATGTTATAATGCTGTAAAAACCTGTTCGAATACAGTATTTACCTCTTCTAACAAAGTTTCTTTTGGTTTCTACAATGCATGAAAATGAGAATGCTAGAAATGAAACATCAATTTTTACAACTCTAAGCATGAATTTATTCGATTCTGGAAAACATGGAAATTAGAATCATGGAAATGCACTAGCATAAAAATCCCTTACATAAGCCAGATAGACGACAAAAATCCTTAGACTTTAAAAAATATCAAAATCAATTCACTTTTTATGTATATACATAGCACAAACAAAATAATGTAACACATCGTACACACAACGAAGGACATAGACCTATACTGGAGGAATGAACTGTTGAAACTCGTCGTTGGTATAGTCCTCATTGTCGTTGTTACTAAAACCCGTATGATGAAATCGCTACTCTTGTTGTTGGTGCTTTTGAAGTTGTCATAAGCTGTCCAGAAAGCGAACGAAGCACACTAGAAAGTTCTCTAGTGCTGTCAAAGGTGTTGTTGTTATCATCATCGTCGTCGCCGTGAAGCGTTCACCCATTATCTTATAATTTCACAATGAAATTTTCATCAAAAAACTAGAGTCGTTGGATCTTATTATGCTCATTTAAACACCTGCAAATTTTGCTCTAGTCAGAATTTTTTGCGCCGCCGATTTTCCAAAAACGTGGTTGATTTTGTTTCAACAACACACGTGCTAAGAGCACGTTCAAAGTATTGGATCGTCTTCAAAGTATTAGTACTACAATACTAATAAATGTAGATCATCTTCAAAGTATTGGATCCCTGAGCAACGAGGCAACTTGGTCTTCAATTTTAGTAGAACCGGTGAAGCCATCAATACCATGATGATCCGCGTATATAAATTCGAAAATACGACAATGATTGAAAATTCGTTCCAGCAAAGGCATCGGTACAGCAGTTGGTTTAAGCATGACCTCATTCATATCTTTCCGAGCGTCTGCAACTTGTTCCAGAATCACCCTAATTGTCTCCTCTTCAGAGACACCATGCTGCTACATGTAGCATTCAACAACCGAAGGAACATGTCCTCTCTTTTGCTCAAACTGATTCACTATATATACGGATACTATTAGATATAGAGGGAGAGGAAGGGGGAGGAGTCGTCATGTTGCTCTTAGTTCATGCGAGGAGAATACATAATTCGATTCAAATCGTAAAATCAGATTAAATCACATAAAAATTACAGTTTGGTTTTATTTGAGTAGTTTTCAGTTTAGATTATTTTTTTGGCGTCTTTCATAGTAAACTAAACTATAAACCATATTTTATATATATATATATATATATGACAAAATTTTTTTACTACTTTGTACACACAAAAACCTTCCAGTATCCTCGGTAATTTACTCCATTAAATATCTAGAAATTTAATAATCTTTGTGTTGAGAAATGTTGACTGAGTTTGATCAGGAAACTTGATATTACATGTCTGTATTGTTATAATTTGGGAAAATTAATTAAAATATGCAAAAAATTAACAGCCTATACATTTTTAGGCCACAAAATTTGAGTTTTACTATTTTAAGAAGACCCCATATTTTGTATCCATAATACATTTTCCACTATATTACCTTCTTTTTTACCATTTTCCCCTCAACACAACAAACGACAAACACATTCCTTCACTAATTTTCTTTATTCTACAACACCATCACATTTCAAGTAAGTAGCTTGACTCATCGTTGTTATTATTTTTAACAACCAAAAACATTATTTTAGTGACGGAAATATTCATTGTTATTATTATTTGTATTAACAACGAGACTTGTATCTCTCGTTATTTATATTAACGATGAGACTTTTCTTCCAATCATTAATACTTTTAATGAGAGGTGACCAAAAAGATTTTTTTCATCATTAAAACTCTTTAATAATGAGAAATAGACTTTTAATGACCTTTTTTACTCTTGTTAAAACTCTTTTTTTTTTTTTTTTAGTGAATGTAAAACTGAATGTAAACTATTTTTAGGTGTTTGGTTTTATTTGTTATGTTCATATCTCTAAAACTAATCAAACAAAACTTGATCTAAAAGCAAAGAAGTATGTCTTTGTTGGCTACAACTCATTTAGGAAAGTATGGAGACGTATGAATCCAAAGATAAAGAAGTTCATCACATCTAGAGATATTCTATTTTGGTAGAATTTTATGCAAATAATGGGTGTTTGTTCTCGTAGAATTTTATGCAAGTAGTTGGTGTCCTTTTTAGGAGAGTATGTTATGCCGAGTCTATAAATTGAAAGCATTTGATATATTTTTATTCATTCTTCAATAAGATTGGTAGCTTATTCTCAAAATACTAATTTTCTTCATAAATTAATTCATGTCCTTTCTTTATTATAGGAATGTCTATATTTGGCAATTTATTACTACAAATCCATTTCTTATTTTTATACAAACAGTTGACATTTTTCATTTTATCAAAAACAAAGAATTGTTTCGATTGCAAATGAAAAGGAACCTTCACTTGGTAACGAGAAGTAAACCAAGTGGTGATACTCAAAACAAGAAAGTATGGATAGAATGAAGCTTTTAACGTGGTTTGATTTATAATTTAAAAGTCTACATCATTATGTTATTAACTACTTTTTTAAAAAAAAAAATATAGTAAAAATATTACAATGAGTGTATGAACAATTGTAGAATTTTTTTCAATCTCTCCAAGCTTCCATACAATTTTGAATTTATAGGAGGAGAGGCTTAGATTACATGTGTAATTGAATTGTAAAGCGTATTATCACAAATCTTGATGGGTGGCATCATCATCCAATGAACGTGTATTCCTGATATAGTATAAGTGTAATTGCACTTTTATTATAACTGCTAAAGTCATAACAAGTGATTCCATGATGATAAGGGATTGAAACGCTAAGAAAATTGTGGGAATCATAATAATTGCCAACTCTAGTTCTTTTCGTTGTTTTTAGATTGGAAAGATTTTTCATTAGCACCTTGAATTAGTTGTCATGCTAGTGATGCCTTGTGATTGCTAATTGAATAGCTTGTCGATGATTAATGGTTCGTCACCTCTCGGGTTTTGCATATATAAGTTTGACTGAGAAAGAGTTTTGATGGTATAATAATTGTTTCACAGTTCTTGAAGCGTAAGTAAGACTTGAAAACTCTATCTTTTTGCACGGGTGAATGACTTCTGGACAATCAAAATCATTGTTTACAGTATGCCATGAAAATGATGTCTTAATTTGGGCTTTTAATGTGTCGCATACACAAGTTATGCACTTGTCGAGTCAATTCATATATCGATGATGTTTTGCTCATTATGTTTTTTATATGTTATTGAATTGGTGACACGTGTTGCTAAGTTGTTTTGATTGATTGAGATTCCTTCTCACTTGTTCTCAAAAATATTTATAAAAAAAAACTTAGAACCCATACGATAGCCATCTTTTACCTTAAACGTCTTTATGTACCTCTGTGAAACCATAACTTGTTTGCAAAAGCTTTTCTAACAATCAAGACATCACTCTAGGCATCTTAAAACACTTGTTTTGCACCATCTGCAATTGAGTATTCTTAAGGTATATATTTTTTTTAATCTTGGTATTTGTATTTTTTACTCTGATAATACTCGAATATGGTTTTAGGTTTTAAGAGTAATGTCTAGGATTTATATCTAGACCAAAGGTAGACCTGACCTATGTAAGGGTAGGCCTAGACCCACCCTTAAAAAAAAAAAATCAATATATGTAACTATGTTTGACAAAATTTTTCAATAAGTAATTAGATTTATAACTTGTTTTTTTATATTTATTTTATCATTTTCTTTACATGTATATATATATTTTATATTTATTTTACACGTATATATTTTGTTTTAGAAAACTATAATTCAGTTAATTTTATTAAATAATATATATATTTAGAAATGAATGATTTTAAAATATTCAAACTATGATAGTTAAAATCATGTATCATATTATATATAAAAAACCTAATTTACTATATCATATATCATATTGTATGATACGTCTTTTAAAAATTAAAATAATAACATATTAATAAAATATTATAATTGATACATTATCATTTTGAAAGTTTTTCATATACACCCCCAATGCATTGTCATTTTCTCTTAAAAAAATATTAATTTATATAAGTAATATGTATCGTATCGTATGATACATATTGTATCATATCATACTTTTATTTTATCGTATTAATTCGATATACCTTATAATACGTATCATTTTTCATTTATATCGTATCGTACTGTAGGATACGATACGTATCATATATTTTAGGATATTGATAATTATGATTCAAATAGTAATCTAAACATGACCAAACCATCTTTTTTTTATTTGGTTTGGTTTGGTTTAAAATTTAAAATAATTTGATTCGATTTAAAAAAATTTCGAACTTTTTTTTAGTTTAATTTGAAAAATCTATCAAACCATATCAAATCGGATCATACATACCCCCACTTGGGCTAGCCTGTGTTTCCGATTGATTTTGTTAGTCTTGCTTCTGTGGGGATGCAATCTTGTCGAATTGCTCCTGTCATTTTTTCAATAGATTAATTGTTTTTGATCGTTACTTTCATTGATGCAATCAGAACATAGATGTTTTTAATTGTTTATTTTCATTAGTGCTACCGCCCGCACACTAAGGCCAACACCATCATAGCCCACCACCCACACGCTACAACTACCATCAGTAACTACCAACAATGCGACCAACACTCATCACCTGTACACTTATAGGTGTCAGCGGGATAGACCAGGTTAGTTTCAGCGCAGCCTGTTCAATCTAAGGGTCGGGCCAGCCCATTGATTTAAAAAATATTTTTTAGGCCAAACAACTATTTTCCACCCAAGGTAGGCTCCCATATCAAGTTTTCATCTTTTAATTATGAAAACATCAAACATCTACCTATGAACAGTTAAAATTAACGGTGGTAAGGGTAAAATCGTTATTTCTCTATAATATTAAAAAATAAATTAAAATAGAATCTATTTTTACCCCTCTAAACTTTAAAAACTAAAATTTTTCGTCAGCCTAAGTTTTAAAAAATAGCAGTTTCACCTTAGGGTTTCTTTTTGAAATTTTCGGTGACATCTCCAGCTCCATTGCCGATGGCCTCTCCCTCCCGAAGTATCCTCTTCTTCTGACGATCCTTTTCCTCCCATTTGGACGTCCGATTGACGTCCAAAAAGCCAACGGCTTCGTCTTCGTCTCCCAAAGCTTTTTGGACGTCGATCGGGCATCCAAATGGGAGGAAAGGGATCTCCAGAAGGAGATGATGCTTCGGGAGGGAGAGGTCGTCGGTAATGGAGCCGGAGATTTCAAAACAAAACCCTAAGGTGAAATTGTCATTTTTTAAAACTTAGGCTAGAAGAAAATTTTAGTTTTTAAAGTTTAGGGGGGTAAAAAGTTATAAAATTTTCAAGCGTTAAGGTTCTGTTAAATTTAACTGGTCATAGGTGGGTGTTTGATATTTCCATAGTTAAATAGTGAAAACTTGAGATTGCAGCATACCTTGGGTGGGAAATAGTCCTTTCGCCTATTTTTTATATTATAATTATTATTTTATTTATTAATTTTTTAATAATATTATACATAGTATTAACTCACGGGTTTTAAAGGCCAAACCCATGACATGGCCCAATCAGCTTAAACCCAACTCATCTGATATGTCTACACATTATCGTTATTATCACTAACTATCAACGATGCCACAAACCCAGAATGATTGGCAAATGACACCCACCATTTAGCCATACACCACCACCACGAACCGCAAACAACACCACCATTAATTCTACACACCCACAAACCATCGGCACTACAAACACTCATAACGACTTCACCCTCTCCACCGCTTCAAAATAGTAATTCAAAATCACAACAGAAGAAAAAATCCGGCCATCACGAAACTTTAGGAGAAGATTGAAGAAGGAAAGAAAAAATTAAGAGAATAAGATAGAGCGAAGAAGAAAGGGAGAGAGGAAAAAAATTTCTAAGTCAAGAAAAGTTATTCGGAAATAGGAGAGAAAAAGTGGGAAGAAGGGGGAAAATAAGTAAAGAGATTAATCACGCATACAAGAGTCGGATTGGGTTAAGGTTCAAATTTCAGCCACTAGAAATGCAAGCTCAAAGCAAGAAACCCATATGGGCTTTGTGCTAGGCATTACCCAAGCAGGTTTTCTGCTTGAAGCAAGATCCAAATGGGCTTTGTGCCATCATGAGCCCAATGGGTTCTTTTGGCACAGTTCTTTTGAGTTTAGAAGGTTTTTTAATAAGTATTTTAATGCATCAATATTACATACAACCAGTTTTAAATGTTTAATTAGTATTTAGGTAATATATTAATATGTGATTAATATTATTTTATTTTTAATTCAAAATTACCTGATCATTTAATGGCACATGATCTGAGTATCGAAAATGAAATTGGGTGGAGATAATTTTATTAAATATAATATCCCATTTAGATTTTTAATTTATTTAATTATAATTTAGATATGTGGGGGATAATTCATTGTTTAATGTATGAGAAGTAAGGACCCATTTGATATATCAATAAAATTATGTGTATAACTTTATATACAATCAATGACGTGTCATCATGTGATTGAGTGTTAGTTTACTTTTAATTTTTAATTATTCAATCACATAATGATACGTATTTGTTTGAACACAAAATTATGCATAAAAATTGTATACAAAAATGATGCATATAGTATTACTCTTGATATAATTTGAGTGGAAGTAGGTTAATAAGGAAAGGAGTTCAAAAATTCAAATATATGATGTAAATTTTATATAAGAATACAAGTATTGTTTTAAAAACTTAGATTGGACTGACCAATTGAATGGTCCAATTAGAACCTAGAGGCTAGCCTGGTTTGACTTGGTTTAACTGCCATGTCATTGTGGTCGAACGATCATGGTAACATCACAATTCAAAATTTTGAATCATATTTCATTTTTTAAAACGATCTTAGGTTTTTTTTAATAAATAATTTTTGTCATTTGATTTTGAAATATAATTTTAAAAATATTATCATAATGCTTATAACAACTATAGATCCAAATAGAGGTGTCAAAAGGGTTAGGTCAGTTGGAGGCACAAACTTATGCCTCTTTATTTTAGCCCAACCCACTATTGTAGTAGGTCGTGCCAAACCTTTAGATTGGGTAGATCGTGTCATGAGCCTGAAGGCTAGACCCATGACACGATTTAGCGAGACACACTACTGTGCTCAAAAAATTAAAAAAATCATAATAAATAAATAAAAATAATAATTATAATATAAAAATTAAAAATTTTTATAAGAAATAAAATTTTTAATTTAAAAAAAGAAGTTAAATTCTTTAAATCAATCTTATATATGTGAGACAATTAAAATTTAAGTTTGGTTAGAATATGATATGAAACCTTTATTTATAGAGAGTTATTGTATTTTTTTAAACGTAAACCACTTTTGCAAGAGTATAAAGTGCATAACTATAAGTGTAAAAGTATCTCACATCTAAAAGAATACAATCACCAACTTCTTTTATCTGCTGTAAATAAAGACTAAGTGTAAATTTCAACCAAACTCAAGTTTTAGATATTATATTGGTGACATTAATCATAAGAACTCAACTCATCAATTATAAATAAGTTTGTCTTTTTTCTAATTATAATTCAATTTTCTAATGTATTTTCTTTTATTATAAAACATAAATAGATAATTTTATTTAATAAAAAATTATTTTTTATTAGAATTAATGGCTCAACCTGATAAAAGCTTGTGGTTTGGTTTGCTAAGGGTCTGGCATAACATGACTCTATATATATGTGGTCATGGCATAGGCCTAGTAATTTTTGCGAGCAAGTTTGAAATGAAGGCTTGCTATTGTGTGGGCCTTAAGCCTAGTATTGTTTGTAGGTCTAGTATACGACATTGAAACTGGTTTGATATAACCCATTGTCGTGTCTAAATCCAATTATGTGATTTAGGAGGAAAAGATTAAAAGAAATCAAATGACGATACTTTTCAATCAACCAATGGCCTACTTCAAATAAAAATATTGATATACAACCAACCCAACCTAACTCATGTTTCAACTAGCCCACAAAAGATGATCACACAATAAAATGAATTTGATTGTATTAACCATGATTTTAAAAATAAGATCAAATCGACCTATTTGTTTGGTTCAACTAGAAATTGAGAGCCAAATTTTATCCATAAACTCTTAAATCTTGTTAGGAGCTTTAAGTTAGATTGAATAGTAATAGTACATCAACATAGGTTTTTTTTTGGGCAATTGTTGGGAATCAACATAACCTAGGAGCATCATCAAACCCTACCCCCCATGTTTGGGTTATAATTTTTTTTTTAATCTTTAAAATTGACATAGCGTGTGTGTTGTCAAACCAAATTAATTTTTATGAAAGTGTAATTCATATTTTATATGTAATAACCAAGTATGTAAACTTTTTTTAAATATTATATTTAATATTAATTTAAACAGTTCATTAATCCGACCATCATCCAATTTGTCCAACTGTTGGTTAACTAATATTGACTCTTTTATTAGGTTAACATCTAGTCCAAATATGAAAACTATGACATAAATTTAGCCTCAATTTTCCTTTTGACAAACCTAATATTTTACGGTCGTAAATAAGAATATCATTATATGCACTAACTTTTAATACGAAGTGTTATAATCTCATTAGTCTATTTAAAATTAAAGATAAATAAATCAAAGTAAATGATATGTCAAAACATGTAGTATTACTTTGTAAAATTATCAAGTTAGTTTGAAAGAACAGTTTGTATGTATGATGTTACTTAAAGGTGGGCAAATAGGGGTATAGTCCCTTTGAGTCAAAGACTGACTTGAGCCCTATCATTAATATACAGAGCCTAAACAATCCTTGATTCGAGCCTATTTGAGGGCCTAGCAGGCTGGTCTTAGAACTAAGCCTTTGGATTGTTAAATGAATAAAATAAAATTTAAAAAATTATTATAAGAGGGTAATTTTGTAAATTTTATTATAATTTTTAATTTGGTATGATCCAAAGGCCAACTATCAATGGGTCTTAGACTTAAGTCTGAATCTCTTCTCCTTTGATCAAATTTTATCTGTGTTTGTTCTTCTATAAACTTAGTCTATATTTTGAGCATAGACTTTAGAATCTGAATTTTTTGTCCAACTCTTTCGTGACCCTTGTAGAAACTCAATTTTTTGCAAATTTTGATATAAGTGGATAAATTTAAAAGATTTCTCCATTAATGGACTAAATGAAACCAAGACAAAGAGAGTTTTGATTTATTACTCGTAAACCTAACTTCAACTACAAGTGAGTTCAAAACCAATCAACACAAGTCACGTTCCCTCAACCCCACCAACCTTTATTTGTATAAACATGACCAACATCAAAAAGTCAAGAACCCTTATCTCCCGCAAGGAATAATTTAGGTCCCCAAGTTTTCGTTATGGCCCATTAGAATGAAAAGGTAACACTTGGATATCTCTCAAAGGGAGCTATGTGATTACACTTTGAGTATCAGTAATGATATATTATTATATGATTAATTGTTATTTTATCATTAACTCAAAATAATTCAATTATATATGATATATTATCATTAATACTCAAATTATAACTCAGAATAAATACATATAATTTTATTAATAGTTCAATAATATATTTTGGTATATATGGGTTCAGAGGTGTGTTGATGTGTCTTATTGGGTCGGGCGAGGCCAGAATTTGTATAACCTTGTCATTGAAGAAAACATGAATAATTTAATCCAAACTTAAACAACTCTTATTCGATCTAATCTTGAAGATAAAGGACCAAAATAGGTCCTTGAAAAACAAATTATAGGGATCAAAATGTGATTTTCTCTAATTAGGTTAATAATAAAAACAAATAAATAAGATAAACAAAAAATAAACAATTGTTGGTTTCTGGTAAGCTCTGAGACATGTCTGAAAATCCCAAAGAATTCGGTTCTCTTTCTCTTTCAATCTGAATTCAACAAGACCATAGCTGACCCGCAAATCCGATGGATCTCCCGCCCCTAATCGACTTAAACGACGACGTTACGGACGTCGTTTCTGCTGCCACTTCCCACTCTTACACTGACCCTTCAGGCACCAAAATCTTCGACCGCTATTTCTCCTCCTCCTCTTCTCCGACGAGATCAAGACCCTCCTCCTCCTCCTCAGATGAGGACGAATCATCTCAGCCGTCCAATTCCACCATCAAACGCCTCGACTACATGATGCAATTCTTAGACCGGAAGCTCCACCTCAACGACGGCGGCGGCAACAACAAGAACGACAAACATTCTTCTTCTTCCTTGAATTCGCTTCCGGAGTTCATCGCCAAAGGCGGGGAAATTCCCATGTTTAAGCCCCCGCTCAGGGCGGCGGTTCACCCGGGACGGCCGCCGAGTTTAGAGGTGAGGCCGCACCCGCTGCGGGAGAGTCAGGTGGGCTGTTTCTTGAGGACGATTGTGGGGACGGAGAGGCAGCTGTGGACGGGCGGAGAGAATGGGGTGAGAGTGTGGGAGTTCGGAGAGCTGTATGAGGAGAGTGAGAGTGGCACAGCGCCGTTTAGGGAGTCTGTGAAGGGAGTGCCCGGAGTGACGTGTATGGTGGGGGATGAGGGTAGTGGAGTTGTGTGGAGTGGACATAAGGATGGGAAAGTTCGGTGTTGGAAGATGAAGATGAATGGTTTGAATGAAGGGTTTCGAGACGCCTTCGCGTGGGAGGCCCATCGGGGACCCGTTCTTTCTCTTTGCATTTCTTCTTATGGTATGATCTTTTCAAGTTTTCATCTTTCATTTTACAAGTTCAACAACATTGGTTTAACTTTAAAAGATGATGCATTTCAGTGTCTGAATTGACATGGCTATTGATGTGACCATTGATTATACAGCTATCACTCATTTTACTATGATTAACATAGTGCTACCACATTGACAAGAGTGTCGGGATCCAAATTTTATGAATGTAGTAGCATGCTTTGTGAAATATAGAAATGATTAGATCAATTGGTTGGTCATTATTAGACAGATAGAAGTGTTCACAGGAAGAAGTTTGAATAGGAAGGGAAATTGAGATTTTGGAGAAGAGAAATGAATAGATTATTGAGGAAAATACAAGTATATTTAGGAGTAATGCCACACAATTTTGTATCACAATTGATGTGGTTATGATTATGAATGATTATAATAGTTGGAAAACAAATTTGGGGTAAATTCATTATTGGGAAAAAATACAAATATTTTGATTAGTCACAACCTTAATATACTAGAATTCATCTAGTCTCAAGGTTATGAATCAATAGAGGTTTTATTATATGAATATTATTATACATTCTAAGTTCTATTTTGACTTTTCTTATCTCAAGCGATGTTTCATTCTCTATGGACTTAGTAAATCTTTTTAATATTAGCTTATCTTTTATAATCGTGTTAAATAGGATTTCACATCAATTGGGATTGAACATTCGCTGTAAGACTTGGAATGTGTGACATTTTTCTTCCCATACTTTTATGGCTAAAAGTTGATGTGGTCATGCTGTGTTGGAGGTATAAGTCAAAGATGCTAAATGAGATTTACAAAAAAAAAAAAAAAAAAAAAAGAAAAGAACAAAAATTGTGTTTGTGTATTGTAGAATTGTAAAAGTGACCAATCTATTCTCATAAACCATGAACTGCCTGGGGAAAACAATTATCTCAATTGTTACCGGATGTGTACTGTCCCGCCCTGTAGCATGCCTACCAGAAAGTGCTATTTGCATTAATCAAATAAAAAATGTTTTCAAGTAGAATTTGGCAGTGGATGTCCTAAAAATAAAGTGCCTATTGCCACCTTCTTCTTATAAACAATGACTTGTTATCTACTTAACACATTTTATGCAAATTACAAAGATTTCATGCCTTTTCTTTTCAGTCTTCACATTTGGAGAATAAGAAAATTCAATCTTGTGTAATTGTTTTCCAATGCCAAACAAAATTTGCCTTTTCTTTCTCTCACTTGATCAAAAATTTTTTAGGGGAAATTCTGTTGCTGGCTCTTTCTAGAGATGATTTAGCTTTCATACTTTATTTTTCCCTCACTTTATCGCTTTTGGTTCAGGGGATCTGTGGTCAGGTTCTGAGAATGGTAGTATAAAGTTGTGGCCATGGGAATCAATTGAAAGAGCTCTATTTCTAACAACAGAGGAAAGGCACATGACTGTTTTAACAGTGGAGAGGTCATTTGTTGACCTCAGGAGCCAAGTTGCTGTAAATGGATTCAGTTGTATATTAAATTCTGATATAAAGATCTTGTTATCTGATAAGTGTAGATCAAAAGTGTGGAGTTCTGGATTTCTGTCATTTGCATTATGGTATGCCTAATCTTTTAATAGTTATCAAGTTCAATAGTGAGCTCGTGTGTTGTTCTTCATGGGAATATGTTTTACTCATTATAAACTACATTATTTTTGAAGCAACATTGTTGATTATGTTGAGATTGTTTGACTTTGGATTTGTCTACCATAAAAAAATAAAAATTAAAGGTACAATTAAGGGCAAAATCAATCATTTTGTGTGGGTGCATTTATTGCATTTTTCTGAAAGGAAAAGTTTTCCTTTTGAAATTTGGCCATGTTTTTGGGCTCAGAAGGAATAGTTTGTCAGGCAGCTTTTAGATTATACCTGTATTTCAGCTTTCAAAGCATATATTTTTGATTATTATGAGTTCATGAAGTCTTTTTTAATTTGATTAGATATTTTCTGAAAGTCTTATTGTTTATGCTTCAGTAGTGGTGCTTTATTTATGCTTAGAGTTTGTGAACCACAGGGATGCTCACACAAGGGAGTTACTGAAAGTATTCAATATAGATGGTCAGATTGAGAATCGAGTGGATATGTCTTTGGTACCAGATTTTTCGATGGAAGATGAGGTCAAGATGAAGATTGTTACTAATTCAAAGAAAGATAAAATGCAGAGTTCCTTTGGTTTTTTCCAACGTTCACGTAATGCCATAATGGGAGCAGCTGATGCTGTTCGTCGAGTAGCAGCAAAGAGTGGCTTTGGAGATGATAACCGAAAAACTGAGGCAATGGTCATGACAATTGATGGAATGATTTGGACTGGATGTGCAAACGGCTTAATTGTGCAATGGGATACAAATGGGAATCGCTTGCAAGATTTTCACTTTCATTCTTCTGCTATTCAATGTTTATGTACATTTGGGTCAAAGATATGGGTAGGTTACATGAGTGGAGTTGTCCAGGTATTGGACCTTGAGGGTAATCGGCTTGGAGGATGGATAGCTCACAGCAGTCCTGTGATAAATATGGCTGTTGGGGCTGGTTATGTTTTCACCTTAGCTAATCATGGTGGCATACGTGGTTGGAATGTCACATCCCCTGGACATCTTGACAACATATTGTCTTCAGAGTTGGCTGGAAAGGAGTTTTTATATACACGGATAGAAAATTTGAAAATATTGGCTGGTACGTGGAATGTTGGACAAGAGAGAGCTACCCATGATTCACTTATATCATGGCTGGGTTCTGCAGCTTCAGATGTTGGCATAGTTGTCGTTGGATTGCAAGAGGTTGAAATGGGTGCTGGTTTTCTTGCTATGTCTGCTGCAAAAGAAACTGTAAGATATCATTCTTACCAAAATTTCTATCTAGTATGACTACATTTTACATCTATGATCCTTAAAATTTAAAAATTTTATATCCGGCATTTTTGAAGAATGTGAATGGCTCCTCAAGCTTACCATAGAATCTGATAATTTTCAAGCTATATAGTATTTATATGGGTGCTTATAGAGGAATATGCTACTTCATACCTTTTTGCATCAAAGAGATGGAAGTGTCACAGTTCAATTGGTATTTTGTACTGGTGTGTGAGCACGGGTCATGATGACTTTTCTTTTCATCTTTTCTCTAAACCTATGGATCTGATGTGGAATAAGCTTTAAAAATTTTGAATACCATTATTAGGTGATTTAGGAAATGATGCTTTTATTGTTTAGGTATGAAAGTGGAAATTTCTATTGGGTAGAGAGTACTCCTTATTAGCTGGGAAGTGCCTTTAAATTTAATTAAAAATTTTGTGGGTAATGGTATTTCGGATTTTCATGTGTATTCTTTCTTCATTAATTTTCTGGGGGAATACTGCTTACTGTTCTATAATATATGTATTCTTTTCTCTTTTATATCCCTTATGTCTATAGGTAGGACTGGAGGGAAGTGCTGTTGGACAGTGGTGGCTGGAAATGATAGGAAAAACATTGGATGAAGGGTCATCTTTTCAACGTGTTGGTTCTAGACAGCTGGCAGGATTACTTATTGCTGTGTGGTGAGTTATCTATTATAAGAAGACTTTTGGATAAGCCTTAGTAATTTTTCAGTAGCTTGGAGAATACCTTTTACTTTTATGGTTATTTTTGAATCATATGTGGATAGTGAAATCTGTTTGACTGATTGTATAATGTTATTATGCGTAGCTGAAATAATTGCATCATATTTATGTTGGACTAGGCTGTCCATTTTCCTTTTCTTTTTTTAAAAATCAATGTTAATTATGGCTGCAACTTTATTATTTATTATCCTTGTTTTTCTATTCTGCTCTTACTGCTGCAAAATTTTCTTATCAGGTAAAGAAAAGGGGGGTGTGGTGTTAAATATGGTGGTAATGCTTAATGGTGTCCTACAGTACATTTAAAACAATGGCTATGTGATATTTCAGCTCCCTATTATGAATTTGAAATCATTGCATTCTTTTTTAGCTTAACTACTTTCCTGTTTTTGATTTTATTATCAGTTCTGGTTGAGTTACTCTAATAAGTTATTATTTTTCTTTAGGGTGAGAAATGATCTTAGAGCTTATGTTGGAGATGTTGATGTTGCAGCAGTTCCATGTGGGTTTGGGCATGCTATTGGTAATAAGGTATGCCAACAGTTGCATATTCAGTTGATTTGCTCTTTCTGATGGTTCGAAATTCTGTTACTTTCCTGTCATGGTTGTTTAAGGCTTACTAAAGATGTTTGATTCTGCTGTTTTTTAAAATGAAAATTAATGATGAAGGAAGAATGACCTTTTTCTTAATAGGAGTTTTGACTTACAAACTTTTTTGTTTTCCTCTATCGGAAAAATGCCTATAGCTTTCACTAATGAAAGCAGCCATACTCTAGTCTATCTACTGCTTGACAGAAGAAGTTGCCTTGCAAAGTAACAATTGTTGAAATCCTAGTTAGTAAAAATGTGAACTGTTTACATTTAATTCACGTTTTAAATACGCTGTTCAGAATTTTTGAATCCAAAACATATTAAACGCGTATTTTATATGTTTATCATATTAAACACATATTTTTACCCTCTTTTACATTTTCCCTTTTCTATGAATATTTTAAAGTACGAAAATGTTTCTTGTGTTTTCAGTTAATTATCATAATATCATAATTATATAAAATAAAAAATCCAATATTTTGTCATTCAAATCTCTAACCTTTCCCAATCATTTTTGGTGATGACTGAATTTTGATTATATATTATGTTATATTAGGTTTAATAGTAAATTAGATACTTTACATTTGAATTGTTAATCAGAAGATCTATGAAAATGTTAAATTTATTATTGATATTGCTGTATTTTTAGAAACGTATTATTGACAATTTGTCGTATTAAACCGGTAGATACACGTTCTATATCTTTTCCATATCCGAATTTTATGACTTTTTTTTAATAAACGTAACCATTTATCATTTTGTACTCATATAATTCTTGTACCTTTTTTTCCTTGTTCTTGTATTTACTAACTAAGATTGAAATATGGTATCACAAACTTTACCTGGATTGCTTTCATAAATATAATTAAAAAGAGTAATACTACACTTACAAAGACTTTATACAAAGTCATCCATACAAAGTGATGTGGCAGTATGCAACGCCATATAATTCACTGTCATTTAATATGCATTGATTAAGTCAATTTTTTATATTCATTCATTCAGTCATATTCTAACATGTCACTTTATATGAATGACTTTATATAGTCTTTGTAAGTGTAGTACTATTCAATTAAAAAATGTTGCCATGTGATAATGATTTTAAAAAAAAAAAAACTGTTTGTTTGCATTGAAAAAATATTTTGACACAAGATGCATTAATATTATCAAAAATATATAATTTATTGAAGCACATGAATTGTGTGGTTTTGTGTATCCAATTCCATCTGAATAATACATATTATCTATTTTTGTTTCATTTTTTATCGTTTTGGTTGTTAACATGGTTGAAATTTGTTCCAGGGTGCTGTTGGTTTGAGAGTTCGAGTGTATGATCGGGTAATGTGCTTTGTCAATTGTCACTTTGCTGCACATTTAGAAGCTGTTAATCGTCGTAATGCTGACTTTGACCATGTTTACCGGACAATGAACTTTTCCCGACCATCTAACCTTTTCGGTGCCTCAGCTGGTATGCTGCCATACCTGTTATTATCATGCTGGCTTGCCTGCTCAGTGTATTTATTATGGCTTGTTTATAGATCTGGCTTGCCATTGGTTGTTGTTTCTGTTGCAGCTGGGGCTTTGTCTGCTGTTCAAATGCTTCGCTCTTCAAATGTATGTATATACTTTGATTGGTATAGTTGCTACCTTGATGTTAAAGTGCATTTTTACCTTTGCTTTTTCTTTCAGTCGGTGTAATCAAGATATAATGATTTTACAGGCTATAAGTGGCCAATCTGTAGAAGGAATGCCTGAGTTATCTGAGGCAGACATGGTCATTTTTCTTGGTGACTTTAATTACCGGCTTGATGGAATATCTTACGATGAAGCAAGGGATTTTGTTTCCCAAAGATGCTTTGATTGGCTTAGAGAAAGGGATCAACTCCGAGCAGAAATGGAAGCTGGAAATGTCTTCCAGGGAATGAGAGAAGCGGATATTAGATTTCCTCCCACTTACAAGTTTGAAAGACATCAAATTGGTTTAGCAGGTACTTAATTGCATAAAATTTCATCATGCATCATCTTCTTTAGGGTCTTTTCCGTAATCAGCTTTGCTAAATCTTTCTGGTCTTCTGTTAATATCCTGCAGGATACGATTCTGGTGAAAAGAAGCGCATTCCTGCCTGGTGTGACCGAATTTTATACCGTGATAGCCGGTCAACTTTGGGATCTGAATGCAGTCTCGATTGTCCTGTTGTCTCTTCTATTCTACAGTAAGTTTTCCTGGTAGGGTTGTTTTCATCTAATGTATAACATCAACTGATGCCTAAAGGATATGCAAATTTTGCAGTGCACTCACTCTATCATCTTGTCTCATCTTTTTCCTTTCTTAAAAGACTGAAGACTAACATTTCTATTTTGATAGGTATGAAGCTTGCATGGATGTAACAGACAGTGATCACAAGCCAGTCCGCTGCATATTTAGTGTTGATGTTGCTCGAGTTGATGAGTCAGTGAGGAGACAAGAACTTGGTGAAATAATAGGGTCAAATGAGAAAATTAAATTCATTCTTGAAGACTTACGCCAGATTCCTGAAACTATTGTCAGCACAAACAACATAATTATTCAAAACCAGGACACTTCCATTCTGCGAGTGACAAATAAATGTGGGGAAAATGATGCTTTCTATGAAATAGTATGTGAAGGCCAGTCCACCGTTAAGGAGGATGGACAAGCTTCAGATCGTTATCCAAGAGGATCACTTGGCTTTCCAAGATGGCTCGAGGTAAGTTCTTTGCTTCTGAAAAATGCGAATATTTCCATTCACCTCTTGGGTTCTGTATTGCAGGTAACTATTTATATATCTTCAAGAAGCTAAGCCATTTTTTTTTTCATATCATCAATCAAAATAGTATTTTTTTCTGAACTAAAAGCTAAGCCATTTTTCTCTTGCTATTTTTGTGTTGTATTCAATCTAATTTTAAAATTTATTGATATATTTACCACCATTATGACCAGGTCATGCCAGCAACTGGCATAATCAAACCAGATCATATAGCAGAAATGTCAATTCATCATGAAGACTTCCAGACAGTTGAAGAGTTTGTTGATGGAGTGCCACAAAATTGGTGGTGCGAAGACATGAGAGACCAGGAAGTTATACTGATAGTCAAGGTTCGTGGCAGATACTCAGCTGACACAAAAAATCACCGTGTCCGTGTGCGCCATTGCCACTCAGCGAAGACAAAAAAGATTGACAACAAACCTAATGAATCTGGGCCAGTTCAAGGAAATGCCCTTCCCCGGTCTGACTATCAACGTCTCAGCAGTTCCTTCGACATTGTTGATCAGCTGCGAAATTTGCATAGTCCTTAGAAGCACAGCAACAACACTATCTGCGCAAGATTGCCTGCATCTGTCAGTTACTCTAATGTGAAGATCAACATGCTTTACTGAAGCAATCAACTCCATCTCAACAAGTGTTGTCATTGTACATAGCGAGGATTTGGGTTGTGTTTTCTGCCTTTCAGACGTTTCATTCAGCCTTCCTGGTGTCAATTTTTGAATGCCTATTGATTTCTTCAACTAAGTGTGAGCCAGTCTTGTAGAAATTTCCTGGATTGAATTGGAGTCGGATGCGTAAGTGTACAGAAATAGCAAGCACATAAGCAGACTGGAGGGGTTAAATTTTCTACTCTTCAAATTTTACAATCCTGATTGTTGAGTAAATTATATGATCACTAGAGTTAAAAAGGAAATATTAAAAAAAAAAAAAAAACTAAGGCTTTCTGCTTGTCTTAATGTTGTTGTTAGTTATTATTGTTGTTGATACAAGGGTATTATTTATATAAATTGATATATTTCTTTCTCATCAATTTTTGTATTATATATGATTGATAGCTATTACAACTAGGCATATGACTAATACTTGATGTATCAATGGATGGTAACAGGTTGGGTGATAGAGATGGAAATGGGAAGGGAAGGGGAGGGGAGTGGAGTGGAGGGGCAGAGATGACTATACCTGTCCTTGTTCCCGCAAGATAGAATACATCCTTGCCCCATTTCCGTTGCATGGAATCTTCGTTTCTTACTTGCTATAAATAATTTTTGGCCCTTCCCCTCCTCTCTATCCTCTTCATTTAAGTATTATTGTAGTAATAGTATTATAGTAAATTATTAAATATATACTAAATATTTTTTGAAATTATATTTTAAAAAAAGGTATGGGACAAGAGAGGGGGGGGGGGGGGGGGGGGGGGGGTGGGGGTGGGGAAGAGAGGGATTGTTTTTGTTTCTGTTTTTGTAAATTGTTGTAGTTGTAGATGAGGTAGTAAAATTCTCACGTCTTGCGCATATTATGGAACGAGTGAGAATTGCATAACGATAAAACTGTCTTTGACAATTGGATGTAGTTTGTCTCTGGTTCATAAGAAGTGAAACAAGAGTCATGGAATTTCTAGTAGCTTCTTCTTGCATGAACATTGTCTCGAGATTTAGACGAGAAATTGCTGCTTAAAAAACGATTGGCCAAAAGACTTATTCCCAACCAAGGTTTGGCCTATTCCTAAAGTGATCTCTGATAATTTTAATACTCATTCGTTATTTACTTCTTGTTAAAATTTGTTATTAGTTATAAAGATAAAAATATTATTTAACTAAAATATTAAAAAACTAATATTTTATCTTATTCCTCCTTTCTTTAGTATAAAAAGTTAATAATTTCTCATACTAAAAGTTTGAAAAGTTATCTTTTTTCACTCAAGGGTTTTTTCCTCATTCTCTAATTTCAGTAGTTAACAGAGATGCTTGGGAGCGTGACAAAGATTCGTCTTTGGGTAGAGACGTAGATGATGAAGATTCGTCTTCGAGTGGTGATGCTGATCCTAAAGTGATGAAGCGCGATGAAGCAGGACATCGTTCGTGGGTCTTTGTCGTGCTTCTCTAGTTGGTTCAATTCATCTTGAAAGGGCACACTTCATGGTTGTGTCTTCCTCCAAAAGAGGGGAGGGAGCATTGACAGAGAAGGGGGTATGAGAGGTTAGTTGAAAAACGGTTGTTGGAGAAGGAAGGGGAAAAAATGAAACCCTATGGGGAAAAGAGAAACTTTTCAAACTTTGAGTGAGAAAAATTGCTAGCATTTTAAACTAAAATAAAAAATGAGATAAAATTTTAGCCTCATGTTAGGATTGCAGCTTGTGGAATGACATATCTATACATTCTTGCGTATGATAGTCGAATTGCGTATTGTATTATGTATTGAAAATATCATTTTTTTATTATATTTATGATATGCCTTTTAAAATTTCTCATATAATCCCTTATTATATCATTTTTTCTAAAAATATGTATTGATCATAGAGCAATGCAATGTATACACATTTTTGTACATAAATGTATACACACATGGATGTATTATTATATAATTAGATGTTATTTTATTATTAATTCAAAATTATCCAATCACATGATGATATGTCTATATGTATATACATTTGTGACATGACTTGTCCTGACCAACTAAACTCATAATATCCTAATACTTTTATGGGATTTAGGAGGTCGAAATGCATCATGTAAAATTATCTAAAGTATTCTACAACACACATATATAACACTTATTGATAACATTATGCCTAGGCCTCTGAAATTACTATAATTACACACAAAAACAACCTAATTTTTCATTTCAAAACATGTGAATAAGTTTTTAGTTAAGCCTCCGACCTATCAATATTTATAAAAGTTCTCAAAAAGATCCACATAACATAAGCAAAATGAGACACTTACTAAAAATGCTATAACGTGGCATAACCTAGAGTAGAGTCATTGTTTGATACAGTCTTGAAGATGTTTTAGAGGGGCAAAATTCCACAAGGGTGAACTAAATGAAGGAAATATATAAAAATTCATAATATATTAACCAACCTAAGCTGTTAAATTTCTAATAAGAATTTGAATCATCACCACTAAAATTAAGCTTTATTGGGAAACATTGTACTTGAACCAACACTGAAATGCTTAAAAAAAAAAAAAGACTATAACATTCCCAAATAAAATTTTTAAAGTTGTAATTTCAATTGAACCAAGTTATAACCACTTCTAAATTTTTAATTTGGTAACATACTCATGACATGAGATTATCAACGGTTCTATGCATACTCAATATTATGAATTAAAATTTAAAATAACAAGCGTTGCATAGTGATAAAATGTGCTTGGGAAAGATCATATATAAATAGAAAATCTGATTATTAACAACTTATATATTTATTTTCTTATTTATTATAAATCTCTCACCAAAACAATAACTTGATTTGTACACTACTACTAATATTTTTAAAGAGAAATTTGTCATTCTCGGTAGGTGTCCCTAACATAGGCAGAGTGATAAAGAATTGTCATACCTGATATATAGTAATTTCACTTGAGTAGAGCAACTAAAATATGTCATATTTGATATAAAATACGGTTGAGTATATAATTGCTACTGCTACAGCTTGTCATGTAGTTTGGATAAGAAGAATATTGCACGATTTGAATCATAAGCAGGTTCAACTAATAACAATTTTTTGTGACAACAGATCCACCATTAATATCACAGAAAATCCAGTTCACCAAGGAAGAGGCAAGCACATTAAGACCTGATTTCATTTCATCAAGAATTAGTTACCAAAGGACAAATTAATTTGCAACGTTGCAAAATTGAAGACCAACCCACTGACATGTTAACAAAAGCTTTAACTGAAAGCAAAATCCAAAAGCTGTGAAACATGATTGGAGTGGTTTCCCTTGTTTGAATTAAAGGGGGGAAGGTTGATTAATTCAACAAATTAGTTTATTATGTGTCCCATTTAGACTAATTTAGCAAGTTTGTCTCTTATTTTGTTCCTAGTCTTATGAGTTGTCTTTGTCCTTAGAAGTAAATAGTTTAGATAAGATAACACTTTATTTGTTTCTATTTTGCAGCGTCACAAGTCTATATGAAGGCTTGTTAGTAAATTGTCAAAACATTCCAATATTCATTTAATAAAGGAGAAACTTTCCCTTGCTTGAATTAAAGGGGGGAATGTTGATTAATTCAGCAGATTAGTTAACTATGTGTCCCATTTAAACTTATTCAGCAAGTTTGTTTCTCATTTTGTTCCTAATCTTACAAGTTGTCTTTGTCCTTAGCAACGATTTGAAAATTGGATTGGATTGGCCGACTCAACTGGTTGAACCGGAAATCTACTCTAAGCTCAATCTAGTTAATATAAAAAACCTATTTTGTTATTGACTCGGTCAAATCTGATAAAAAACTGAGTTTGACTGGATGAACCGATCAAAATCGGATTTGACTGGGTTTGACTTTAATTATTTTTGAGTAATTTGATTATTAGATTGGATAAATTTCTAAAGGTTTGTAAGAAAAAATAAATCCAACAATAAAAAAAAAAGAAAAAAAAAGTATCTCATATATATTGAAATGTCTTCTATAGAGAATAATTTACATAATTATATTTTTTTTGTATCATGAGATTACGACTTTTTTAATTTTAATTGTTTTATTGAAATCAAATGAATCATTGTTACTCCTTAAAAAAGACATGTTCTAATCTCCATCAGTGTAAATATTTTGATTAATTTTATTTTTTTATAAATTTTTAAGTAAAATTTATTTATTATAATTTGATAATAAATTAAACCAGTTAATTCTTTGGTTGAACCAATCAAATCATAAATTAATAAAATAACCAATTTAATCACTAATCTGATTTAAAAAATATTGGTCCTTAGAAGTACGTAGTTGAAATATGATAACACTTTATTTGTTCCTATTTTCTAGCGTCAGAAGTCTATATAGAAGCTTGCCAATAAATTGTCAAAACATTCCAACATTCATTTAATGAAGGAGAAATTAGAGCTGTTTTCCTTGTGCGACTTGACTTTCCTTTTTGTCTTACAATAGGATTACCTTGCAGTTCGCGTATCCACTCTGATAAACCATCTTGATATGCATGTCAAATTCCATGCTAATGTGCTGAGAGACCGAAATATTGCTTTAGGTCCTTCTATGTCCAATAATTCAAATTATGCTAACACTGATAACAAGGAGCATGCTGCTGATAAGATAAAGCGTGCTAAATCTAAAAAAGTTGGTGAATTTGTGCTTGGTGTGTTATTGTTAGAATTCTCAGTTCTCAGTGGATAGAGGGTTGATTTCTCTATCAAAAGGCTTGAGCTTTAATGATTTATATGCTGCTAAGCAGAAGAAAGGTAAGTATTATTTACCAACCAATTATAATGCTATATGTAATTTCGATATCAGTTATCCTTCTGATCAAACTCAATCTACCAATGGTATGTAGTCCTTTGCCATGGTCACCCATAAATGAGAAATCATTATCTATATCCGATCTGCGCGGGGCTTACTCAAGCAACCCTACTGAAGACATCTACGATAGGTTTAGTCTCATAAATTCCCGTAACCTGAGCCATTTCCATATTGTGTTAGACAAAGATTCTACCCAGCTGGTTGGTCAATCTCAGAGATCTTATAGGCTGGCAAACCAGAGACGGACAACCACGGTCCCGACCTTGCCAGCATCGGAGGTGTACTAATCAATGAACCCCTAAAACCCACTTTCTTTTCTGACAAAATCAACCAATAACCGGTCATGACACATTGTTCATATTGATTCAAGTCAACACAGTCAATTTTGATGTATAAACAAATAATAAAGTTAGAGTTACACTTTTTTTAGTATATAATTTGAATATAAAGGTGATATATAATTGGATGGTTTTGAATTATACATAACATTATTACTAAACAAAACTAGACAGAGATACTGTTGCAGTAAATGTTAATTCATTTCCTCCTTTACAACGCCAAGATTGTTATTTTAGGTGAGTTTGTCTTTGGTTCTTGGAGAGAGAAGTGTAACACATGGGAAAGTTTCAGTCTTTCTTTAGATATTTTCTGGAAAATTCATGCTTTCTTATCATAATAAATTAAACCCGTTTCCTCTTTGTGAAGATATGGCAGAGTCCCCTTGTTTCGTCAGATTTCTCGTAATCTCGTTCTCAGGTGTGTTTCTGGCAATTTTCTCAACTGGGTATGTCTGAAGTTAGCTTTCTATTGATTTTAGGAATGTGAGAGAGTGAACTTTTGTTTGAAATTTCGAAGACTCTGAATCTCTGTTGTAATTTATGCTCCAATTCTTTGAAAAAAATCTCCATTTTTCTTCGTTTTGGGCATTTGGGGGTTGATTCTGAGGATTTTTTTAAGCATTTACATGGCTTTTTTTAAGAGGGTTTTGATTGGGGTGGTGCTTTTTGTTAGTTTTAGTGTAAGCCAAGCCACTTTAACTGATATAGAGTGCTTAAAATCCATTAAGAATTCTCTTGAAGACCCTTTGAATTACTTGACCTCTTCATGGAATTTCAACAATGCTTCTGAAGGTTTCATTTGTAAGTTTGCTGGTGTGGACTATGTCAAGAATCAGGGACTTTGTGGGAAACTTTTGAGTCCCTGCCTTGGTGCTCCCAAGAAGTCCCATGTTGGTATTATTGCTGGGGCGGCTATTGGTGGAGTAACTTTCACAATTCTTATCGTGGGTATTATTTTGTATTAATTGTTGCGTGGAGCGGTCAAGAAGAAGGAAGATGATCTTGAAGGTAACAGATGGGCGAAATGCATCAAGGACACTAAGGGCATCAAGGCCAGTTATCTGATTCAATATTCTGCTTCTTGTTTTACTGAATTTGCTGCAGTTTTGATACTTAATGGCACCACCTTATTTATTGACTAATAAGATTATTGTTGTTCTCAGGTTTCAATATTAAGATTTTAGTTTGGAAAATGAGGTTGAGTGATCGTATGAAGGCCTTAGCAATAAGAACATCCTTGGAACGAGAAGAACAGTAACAATGAATCCTGGTTTGCTTCCTGATGGTTGTTCCCTTATGGTTAAAAGGTTGCAGAACTCTAGGCACCTTGAGAAAGAATTAGTGTCTGAGATGAATATGCTTGACAGCATTGAGCATCAAAACTTGGTTCCCCTTCTGGGTTTTTGCATGGCAAAGAAGGAAAGATTGCTGGTGCACAAGCACATGGAAAATGAGACACTTTATGACAAAGTACATCCTGTGGAACCAGAGGTCAAAAGGTTGGAATGGTCGTTGAGGCTCAAAGTTGCCACTGGTGCAGCTAGACGTTTGGCCTGGCTTCATCATGCTGCAACCCCGGATTTTTCATAGAAACATAAGATTTAAATGTATTCTGCTGGATGGAGAGTTTGAATCCAAGTTATCAGATTTTGGCCTTGCCAGGCTTATGAATCCAGTCGTCACTCATTTGAGTACTTTTGTCAATGGATAGTTCAGAGATTTAGTTTATGTAGCTCCTGAATATCCTCAGACGTTGGTAGCTACCCAAAGGGCGATGTTTTGTTCTCCAGGAGTTGATTACAGGTGAGAAAGCAACCCATTTGGTGAATGCGCCTGAGAGCCTTAAGAGAAGTTTAACAGAGTGGATCGAACATTTATGTGCAAACTGCCATCAAGTCCAAAGAAGCGATTGGTGGGAAATTGTTTTGAAGGCGAACTCGACCAATTTCTTCAAGTTGCTTGTAGCCGTGTGCTGTCAACTCCAAAGAAGAGATCTACCATGTTTGAAGTGTATCAGCTTCTAAGAGCGATTGGGCAGAGATATCAGTTCGGAGCTGACGACGACATCATGCTGCTATGTGCTATCTAATACTGATGATGCTGAATTTCAGGATAAGCTTATTGTTGCTTCAGATGCAAAGTAGTTGCACTCTTGGAGGGGTACTTTTTATACACGGTATGTATTATTTTTTGGCCAAGAGAAGCCATTCTAAAGATTAGCAGTGTTTGTGGTTGTAATTGTATAAAAATGGCCAAAGGACTATTTACCATATGAGTTTTAACTCAATCTTAAAAACACACTTATGACAAGATGAAAAACTCAAATACCCATTTATAAACTAACGTCTGTTAGAGACAAAGATAAAATTGTCATTTTATCACTAAACTCTAAAACCATAAAATTTTTTATCATTGTTCCCCTTAGTTTAAAAAACTAACAATTTACTCTATTATTAAACTTTGAAAAACTGCATTTACCCTCTTTGGGTTTCAATTTTTAAGGCAACCTCTCCCTCTCCAGCAACTAGTGGCCTCTGGTTGTTTCTATCCCTTCTTTCGATCTCTATCTCGTCAGAGAAGATAAAACTTTGTCTGGATGAAGATGAATTGTCTTCATCCAGATGAATCGATGAAGACAATTTTCATCTTCGTCAATTTCAAATGAATCAACAAAGATGATTTCTTGTCTTCGTCGAGTGACGATGCGATCGAATCTTTGATCTATGATGAGACTAAATCGACAGAGAGAATTGATCTTCGAGCGATGAAGACGAGTTCATCCAAATGAAGTTTCCTCTTTTGCGATGAGGACGAGACCAAAAGAAAGGAGAGAGACGATTGGAGGTTGCCAAAAAGGGAGAACTTGCCTAAAAAATTGAAACCCTAGGGGGGGAATGCAATTTTTCAAATCTTGGGTGGAATTTTTGTCATTTTATTTTAATTGTATATACTAAAAGACAATTTTGTCATTTCACTTTGTAAGGGTAAATTGGTCATTTTAACCTTACCCTAACAAAAATCATTCACATTAATAGCTTATGAATGGGATTTTGGGGTTTTAAACTGGCATATGGGTGGAATTTTGAGATTAGGCTAAACATGACTGTATCTTTTGTATCATTGTAATCGTGTCATTAAAACAACTACATCATTTTAATTGTATAAAAAATTTCTGCAGATCAGGTATCTTTTGTAGCATGTCTAAGTTTAGATAATCAATTGTACATACCCAGCATGACTGTATACAGTATTATTCTAATAATATATACTTTTATTTAATAATTCTCTTTTGGCCTAGAGAGTGACTTAGATAATAGAGTGAATTTGAACCGAATTACCTTGAACTAGAATCTATTTTAGGCTCGAACTAATCAAACTATAGAACTAATCAAACTATAGTTGAAGCTCCAACTCAATAACTCGGTTTGATTTCAAAGGATAGCTGACAATTCTTTACTAGAGTTTTTCTTCTGTGACAATTCATTGTGTTTTTTGATGTCACTCTTTATCATTTGAGCTTACTCAAGTTTAACTAAAACTTGTTCTAAATTTGAATTAAACTCGAGCAAACTGTTATTCAGACTTGACTTAGTTTAAATTCACCCTTAATAATAATTATTCACATAGTTTGATCCAAACCAAGTAAATGTTGTCACTTTTACTAGAGATCCAAACCTAGAAAATATTGTCTACTTTACACTAACATTATCTTCAAACTGGTGTCTTTCACCCAGAAGGCGTCTGTTAAAGTAAAAAGATATATTTGGGGATAATATTGACTTGAAAACTGTCAATAGTCTTCTAGTGTAATCCTAAATGATGACATCTTTTTTTATTTAATCAAAACTTGCCATCCAGTTTTCAGCAGTTTCACCAGTTGCTTCTTGTCCAGATTTCACCAATTTTCAAGCAGCAATTTTTTGTATAAATCTTCAACAGTTTCTTGTCCATTTCAGCAGTTTTCAGGGACAGTTTTCAACAATTTATCCTGTGTCATAACTGCTCTAATTTGATCTTTATATAAGGTGTTGGTTTTTCTGCAAGAAATGAACAACCTTATCTTACAATTCTACTAAACACCATTAGATTGCCTTTGTTAAATGCATAACACAAAGCAAGTCCTTCATTTTATCCTAAACAAATTTGCAAATCCTATTGTTCAAAATTTTGGGGCAAAATTTCCTTTCTGATAGTGGCATTGATACACGCCTTGAAGTCAGTATATTGTTTCTTGATTCTTATAAAAGTTTTAAACTTGCAATTTTCAGCTCGAGTAGTCTATCTGTTACAAAGAAAGGAAGTCTACCCGCTGTTGCACCTACCCGAACAAAAGGAAGCTTGCTGCAGTGAAAAGCCTACCCCAATCTAACTAAAGGGTTTGCTATCAAATCCAAGACAGAATCAGTAGACAGACCGTTTCTACACATTGTTTTTCCAGATTCCTGAGCATTATATCAAATATTGAATTCATTTATCAACCAACCGGAGCTTGTTAAATAAATCTATATAGAAGAAAAAAAAAAAGAATCAAGAGTACTTTTGGAATGATCGAAAATTGGGAAATTCTACAACACTATAATGTTTTACATGCAAGAACAAAACAGCCTGGTGATAGATGTCTTCGCTCAGGGGAAAATCTTAAGTTTCATCAAGGACAACTACAGTGTCTATCTAAACTTCCATATGCACATTGATCCGCTCCAAGTGAAACCTAATATTGGACCCGAAATTTCATAAAATAGTTTTAGCTTTTAATTCTACATATGGAAATTCAAACCAAACGTTAGTTATGAAAGTTTGTTGACTTTGGCAGCTAATCAGTATCTATCGGTAGAGAAAATCCACGAAGGGATGTGGAATCAACACCTGACTCTCGCACCAACGCCACCCTCCCTGTCCGAGCCACCTTCATCAAAAAACAATTTCTCTAAATAATTCAAAATATGTAAACAAGCTGCATCTGTTGACAGTTTTAATAAACATGAGTAAAAACCTTATATCACAAGCTGCTAGGCAATATAGAATGTTGACAAGCTTATTCTGTTTCCTTGGAAAATTGGCTATTTAACACAATTGGCACTATTTAACACAAACAATTTTGTTAAGGATTGGCCCCTTGATCTCAAAATCTGATCTATTCTTGCAGTTTTGAGCTGTTCAAGTTTAGTATTCAAGTTCATAAAAGAACTGATTTCAGAAATGAGTGGTTTAGCAGAAGTAAAGCAAAATTCAGACAATTAAGGGCAATTCAACATCTGCCCTGATAACAATGTAGATAAGCAAATAAATTTAATGGAGATGAGCAGAAAAGTTCAAAAGAGGGAACAGACCTCACAAATCCCATAGGTCTCCAATAACCTCTGTAATGCAATGATCTTATTCAAATCTCCTGTTAGCTGAAATGGAATGCAAATTGCTGAAGCATTAGTGAAGCAAAGAAAAAAAAATAACAAAATGATGGTCATATGGGTTAGCAATGACCAATACCACAGGGAATCACTACCAAAAAATCTAGAGCTCCATTTAGAGCTGCAATCTTATAGTTTTATGCAACATTTATTACTGTCTCTCATCATAAACCATTAATGAATAGTAAAATTTAGAACAAGAAAAAAAATTTTTAATTCTAGAAAGGAAATTACTTCTTAATCTAACAACTAAGATGTGGATTCTAGATTTTTCATCACATGTTTTATAGAGCTTAACTGGTCCTAATTCTCTACTAAAACATTACGCAGCCAACCATCTTGTCAGATTGCCATAGCCACTAACATAAAAGCACCTGATTGAATGTCTTAGCCCTAATCTTAGAAGAAAACTCCTGACCAATTCAATGAAGAGTTCATCTTTGCACTTATAAATGTACTGATGAAGTGCTACATAGTATCAAAGCGCTTCTGGCCTGATTTTTCAGGGAAGTGAATCAATGTATATTTGGTCAACAGAAGCAATTTACCTCAAGGGTAATTGTGTGATCAGACACATCAACTGCTCTGGCCCGGAATATTTTAGCAATATCAAGGACATCCCTTCTGGCAGCAGTGTTAACAGCAATTTTTATCAACATCAGCTCTCGCTCGGAAAATGGCAAGTGAGAAATATCCTGAACCTGAAAAAAAAAACCACCATTCTTGTTCAGCTGTTGCTCATTCAGATTAATATAAAATAGGAGCTATATTAACACTACGGAGAAGACTGATTTGCTAGCTGGAGATTTAGGGGGCTCTGGTACAGCTTATGAAGAGGATTGATTTGATATCTCTTCCTCCAATATACTAATATCAACACAAGAATCCAAAAGTATATTCCGTATTCTTTTAGTTACAAGATTGAAGTAAAAATGTTTGAGAGAATCAGATTGCATAATTCATGCATAGAAGCAAAAAATTTCCTTTAATTGCCATAGCTATATTATTTAATGTGAAATGATGAATCCTTTATTGTCTAGAGCATGGACCTTCAATTTCCTTGGAAAATTGGCTATAGGCATTGAGGATCATGCAGTCATCTTTCTGTGAGAAACAATTAGTCTAACATTTGATGGAGGAACAATCATTTAATAAGAAAATCATCAAATATTTTCTGTTGTGAAACTTACTTTAAGTCATTGGTGATTGATCCTTTCATTCCTATTTTTCTCCTTTCAGAAATATGGGGAGGCTACGTGTCTTAAGACAGTCAAAGTTTGCTGGCAGATTCTAGCTCCCCAGAAAGCAAACACAAGCACCACAATACAAAAGAGAAAAGCTAAACACATTTTTCACTTCCCCATCTGGTGAGCAATTTGCAACAAAGACACAAAAAGAAATGAAATTTATTTCTTCTCTTAAAGTGTACCGGGACTCGCCCATTCTTTACTAGTGGGATATCCACTATCTGTGGATTTTATGGTTGGGAAGAAATTAAAGCTGCTTTAAACAAGCTCACATGAAAATATATATGAAATAAATCTCACCTTGAAATATAATGATTTGAGTTCATATATTGGTATGATTTAATTTCAAATTTTAAGAGATCTGAAATCAGGGAATGTTAGTTCTATCTATATGCTGAAATGTATACGAATACTTTTAGAAGAGGTAAATTGAGTAATCCTTGCCTCATGAAGATCTATTAACTTGTGCAATTGCTGAACCAGCTTGCCAATTGACTCATCAGTTCCTGGAACAACAGTTGTGATGCGAGAGAGACCATCCCTTTCGGCTGGCCCTACAGCTAGACTCTGAAATTGATGTGACAACAAATCACTTCATCAATAGTAATGATATTTGGAAGAACAACAGTAGTAGCAAAAACCAATAAAAAACCAACCTGAATGTTATAACCTCTTCGAGATATAACCCCGGTTATTATGTTGAGAACTCCAGGAGTGTCGTTTACGAGCATATTTAAAGTGTGTGACCGAAATCCACTTGACTGTATCATAAAAATAACAAAATTATATGCAGCACAGACAAGAAGGAAAACAAGTCTATGCGGGTTTGTGTATTAGGGAGAATCTAGGCTGCTATCACCATTTTGAGGATCACTTGATTGCTAAAGTTTAAGGCTTACCCATTTTTAGATATTAGATCAAGTTAATGTCAGATTTTAAGACTCAAAGACCACCAAAATGAATACTTTCAGAATCGATTCACTTGCCCAAAAAATAGGGTACCGAAAATCTTAAATCAAACAGCAGCATTTGCACAATGGAATTCACTGAGCATGTTTGTTGAGTTTTACATAAGCTGGACTAAAAATATGTGGATGCTAAAGTTAATCGCAAGGACCATCATGGCAAGATTTTGCTTCACTTTTCCTTTATTTTGAATCTTAAACAACATTTTGTATGTGTATGTGTAAAAAAATACAAATACAAATACAAATTTTAGAAGAAAATAACTAAAACTAGAAATCTTATGTAATCTCACATCACCAAAAGCAATGGAACAATTGCTGACTGCTTAAACGATAATGTCTAAAATATGAACAAAACAAACTGTGTAGAGATAATCCTGCTCTCTTAAGAGATTTCAGCTAAGTATGAGCTGTGCATGCTAGAAATGACATTATTGGTAATGGCATACCATCAACAAGTCATGTAAATGGTCCTTTTTGATGCATAAAAATATTAATTATTAATGTTCAATCAAAACTGAAAAAAACCACAAGTAATAGGGTCTTGAGAGAAAGGTATCTTACATCTTCATCATAGAGAACACCCCAATGAGCATCAAGAATCTTCACTGGGTAGTTGTCATAAGGCTCCACAGGATATACATCACCCTTCAAACAAGAAATGAGAATTTACAGAATGTTCAATAAGATATATTGAAGATCTATGGTGAATATATAACTTATAGATACAAAAAGAAGATTTCTGAAAAATCATGATGAAACCCAGTAGGGCTTGGCAGTTAAAAAATACGAACATAAAAACAGATTCATAAACATATACCCTGGAGGATGTATTGGTATGCCCATTCAGTGATCCATTACTTTTTGGTACAGCAGTGTAATCTGGTACTGCCCTTTCAAGATCTGGATACGAAGCTGCAGAAAAGTTCCAGAATGGAGCTGTCTCACCCATCTTTTCCCGTCTCAAAGCAATCTGTACATAGAGTAGATAAAAATTTATCAAGGATAAAAGTATTATAATAAAATTAAATCTTCAATGGTCACAGTAACACCGATATTATAAACTTTTGATTTCAGATATTATTAACAGCACTTGTGCCATTTCAATACCAATTCGTCAGGTGTAAGGTAGACCCAATGATCCCAAGGAAGCTACCATTTTTCTTTTAGCATGTGGTCTAAACAGTGGAAGCAGAAAAATGTTTACAAGCTGGAATCATATCTGATTTCATGGGAAAATAAAACCAGTTCTGTTGATTTATGGTGTTTTTGCTCCTTACTCCAATATAAGAAACTCTATGTAATTTTGATATTTTTCAGATATTGTAAACTATAGTAAAAAAATATTCAGCTAGAGTGAACTAAATATCTACAAAGAGATAAAAAACAAATAATGATAAAACCAGGGAATGGTAGCAAATCTATGAAAAAATGGAAACGAAAGTTTTCGCTATGTTAATTTTCCTTTCCCAACACCAAAGGCACCAAAGGAAAATAAGCCATTCAAAATTAAAGAAAAACCCCTTCTCTCAAAATCCTATTGAATCTCAAGACCAAAGAGAAGCAAAAAGTATAACTCCCTTCCACAATCTGCCACTATTATCATGTCTTTTCTCACCAAGCATGACTGGTATTTATTAATATAGAAGAGCTTTGTTAGCAACATGCATATTCTCTGAAATGTGAAACTAATAATGTTACACCTTGTGCAAATTTGTATGAATTTATAAAATAAATTCATTTATACATCCTAGGAAGGATATATTAACAAGGATACATACCTTTCCAGTTCTTGCAAGTTCTTTTATTCCAAACTTTCTCAAGTTTCTCTGAACAGCAACCATCTTTCCAGGATCTCCAGTGACCTGATGCATACAAAAGGACAGAAAAGCAGTTGAAATCCACATGCAAAATTTTCTCATCAAGCGCCTAAGATTTGTAGCTCTTATAGGCAATGGCATAAACATCTAAGCATTTAAAGGCATAGAAATAGGGCTGGATTCGAGCCGAGCTCTTGGCTCGGCTCAGTTCACATGTAGTTAAGCTCGAGCTTGTTGAGCTCGTGAAAGCCAAACTCGAACTTGGTTCGAATTCAGCTCGGCTTGTTTTTCGTTATTAAAACGACGTCGTTTTAATACATATTGGTCAAAACGACGTCGTTTTATATCAAAATTTTTAATTAGAAAATTTGGCAAATAGCTCGAGCTCGGCTAAGGCCGGTTCATTTTGGGCTCGTCTGAGCCCAGTTCGAGTCCAGCCCTACATAGAAAAGCCATCCTGCTGAACACATTTCAAAGTAAGAACAATGAAGGTAGGATGATTGAAGAAGCACACGACCAGTGAAAGAATCAGAGAGAAGTTACCTCAATGGTAAGAGAATGTTCAGAGGTATCCACAACTTTTGCCCTGAAGATGTCAACTAACCACATGATCTAAAGATGAAGGTTCCAAAAAGAATCAGGTGCTTGAATGCAGAAAAGATTATTGGAAGCAGAGTAAAAGGAATAGTCCCACTACCCATGGAATAGAAAATGATGACCAAATTATATAACAAAATAAATTCTTCTGCAACTCAAAAAAAAATCAATATCATAGGGTAAGAGAAGAAACATTAGGTACCCTTAAAATTTAGACCAACTAAGAGAAAGCAACAAGCAGATATGCAAGGCATAGGCTCAACTTTCAATGAGACTCACCGAAAAGCAAACAAAAGGTTATGGTAAGGTTTAAAAGCATTAACTTGTTGATGATGTTAAAGTTTCCAGAAAAGGCAAAATCCACATGACAAATTAACTTTGTGATCTCAATTATTCTTCAGAACAATAAAGATACTGCATTATTACCTCAGGACGGGTGCTTGGATCAGAATTAAGTTTTATAAGCAATAGTTCACGTTCAACTTGTGGCTCCTTTGAGATATCTTCCACCTGATAAAAGGTGAAGTTATATAGAAAAATGTGCATTAGCAAAACAAATGGAAATGATCATACCAACGAAAATTCATCCAAAAAAAAAAAAAAAAAGGGGGTTAGCTTTAACCTTGATGACATTCACAAGCTTGTTAAGTTGTTCCACAACTTGTCTCAAAACCCTCTCAGTCCCAGAGACAACAATGGTAAAGAGAGCCTTGTCCTGATTCAAACCTACAGCAAGGGACTCAATATTGTAGCCCCGCCTAGCAAATACCCCGGCAATCCTGTTTATTATTCCACTCTCATCACCAACAAACACTGAAATCGTGTGGCGTCTCACCCTGAATTAAGTCAAATGTGAGTAAAAAACCAAAGTCAGCATAAGAAATACGCACCTATAATGGAGTAACAAGAATAATAATAACAAAACTACAAAAGCTTCTCTCCACTGATTTCTTCCTCTAAGAAAGATAACAAAATCACTGAGTCCCAAAGTAAAATTCAAATTATGAAATTCACAATCAATATATTCCTCCACACTAATCATGGACCAAGATAATGTACCTAGGATGCCAAGCTCCAATTTGTATCAATAAAACAGTCCTATAACTTTAATATAAAACTCAAATTCAATAAATATCAGTCCACTTATTTTAACTACAACCTCAGTCAGTCAGAAAAATAATAATAATAAACCATTGTAGAAAACACTAAAATATATGCACAAAATACTCCCAAAAAAAAAACAGTAAAATTTTTCCCAACAGTGAGTAAAACAAAGAGAGCTGGAAAAAAAAAAAAGAAAAGAAGATTACATTATGGACACTAAATAAAAAATTCAAGAGTTGAGAAAGCAAGAACAAACAAAAGATAAGCTAAGCTAAACCACCATTAAAGAACACAACAAAACCATAGGCGACAAAATTAGCAGAGAAAATGGAGAAAAGACTTGACTTTGAGGCAGCAGAGACGGCAGTGGGAGCTTGAGGAAGAGGGAGTGTATTGTCTGTGGAGCAAGCAGTGATGCAATTGAGCTTCTTCGGAGGGACCTGAAGTGCTACACTAGTTGCAGAGTTTGTGCTCGTTCTCACAAATGGAAAAAGCTCAGATATTCTGGTTGAAAACCCGGCTCCTGCATTGGGTTTGGCGTAGGGAAACAAAGCAGCCGCCATAAGTTTTCTGGTTTTGGTTTAGGAGAGAAGAAGAAAGAAGATGAGTTCAGTGAAGTTTTATAGAGTGAAAGAGTTGGAAAACAATAGCATGTGAGTGTCACCGTCCTTCTCTTTCTTTATTTTATTATTAATTTATTTTTCTTAAATCGTTAATTTGTACTCGTGGATAATTTGCCTGAATATAAACGGTTAATCTTGTCATCTCGTCTCGCCCTTCTGTCTCTGTTTGTTCATTCTAAGTTCACATATAACAGATTTCCGTTCATATATTCGAATTGATTGTTATTTATTATATTATATTATAACAAATATATTTTTGAATAATAAAAATAAAATAAATTTAATTATCATGATATTATTTTAAAAAATATTATAAACATTATATTAATTTAAAAATTTTTTGGATATCTTTATTATGTCATCATTTTTATTTAAGAGTGTATAGATTTATATTAATAATATGTATCATGATATATATATATTATATTATACCAATTTTTTAATATACATTAATATACGTATTGTTTTTTACTTGTATTATATTTTGTCATAAAATATGCATAATATATCGAATTTTATCAATAACCATGGTATGTATGGTATAGAATTTTCAAAAATAATTAGTTTAAAAATTGGTTGAATGGTATATGAGCTTCAAAAATGATAACATATATTTTTTATCTTGAAAGTGGATTGCGATGTTAGATTACATGTTACAAATGGTATCAGGGCTACTTTGCTTGTCTTCTTGAACAATGATGACAAATCTCAGCATGAGGACCTTAAGTCCACGTGTTCTCTATTGGAAAACAAATCAGAATCATTGGATAAGAATCAGAATTATTGGAAAGCAAATCAGAATTATTGGAAAGTAATCAGAATTATTGGAAAACAAATCAGAATCATTGGATAGGAATCAGAATTATTGGAAAGCAAATCAATCCTTGATACACACTAATCTTGATATTCCATACTTAGATAGAACTTATTTTTGTACAGTCTTTATTTGATTGATTTTATTTCCTTAGATAGGTCCATTTTACAGTATAAAATCATGCTTTGTAATTTGGAAAAAATTATATCAATATACAATTTCTTTCTTCACTTCTTTTTGAGCTCTCTGATCAATCCTTGATCGAATCATCTCTGCTCACTCATAATTTTGGCATGGTATCAGAGTAGGTTTGAAAACCAAGCACTCTTCCTATCATTCCTCCTTCCTGGAGCAATCTCTTTGCTGCTGTATTGCATTCCTCCTTCTTCTCTTTGCCTAAAATTCCATTCTGGCATCATCTCATTCGCTCTCTAGAAAAACTGCCTGTTGAACTCTGCACTTTTTATTTTTACTGTTGCAGATTATTGCTTGCAAACTGACTGCTTTCATATTCTCTTTCTTTGAAACTGTTGAAGATTTTTGTTGGCACATGCAGGAAAACAATCGTCCCACAAGCCATACATAATATGCATCCGACTCCACACATTTAGCTACGTTTTTTTGCAGTCTGCAACTTCTCCATAATCTGCAGAAAAGGAAAAAAAACATTGATTGATTCTAATTTCTTCTATAGAACAAATGGCAACACCTGGCAACACACAAAGCAAACCCGCATCACCTACACAAGGTTCTGAAATGCTGCAAGGTTCTGAACCAAATCATGCATCCCAGCAGACGTTCCATATCTTTCCCACAAACAAAAATAAGCCAAAACCCGGAGATGTGTTATACGCTCCTCCTTCAGACGGACCAGAACTTGTGTTAATCAAATAAACACTGACTGGAGCTGAAAACTATGCTCAATGGGCAAGAGATTTCAGACGAGCCTTAATTGCAAAAGACAAAATTGGGTTCATTGATGGCACTATTCTCATACCATATGAACCTAATCTTATGCGTTTTTGGACTCGATGCAATACTTTAGTGAGAGCATGGATTAGCAATAGTGTATTTGCAGAAGTAGCTGCTGGACTTCCACCCACAGAAGACGCTGGAGAATTATGGACTTATATCAAGGACATGTACGACATATTGGACCTTGCAAAAATATATACAATAAGACAAAACCTTGCTAGAATCAAACAAGGAAATCAGTCAGTGACTTTTTATTTCAATCAGCTCTCTGCAGCGTGGAATGAACTCGATGCTGTTGAGGAATTGATTATGGCTCCACTAGAAAACGACAGATTCAGCGTGCAAAGGATCGAGAGAGGCTGACACGATTTCTGATGGGATTGAATGAAGGTTTCGTGGCATTCAGAACCCAGGTACTTGCTACTGTCGAACCACCTTTGCTCCAGCGAGTCTTTCAACTTGCCGTCCAAGATGAAAGTCAGTGAAGTATAGGATAAGAAGAGACTGGTACAATGACATCATTCAACGTACCAAAATAGAGGAAACATGGTGAAGGTGGCTCGAATGACCTAGGGCATGCAAATTTTTTCCCTTTATATGAAAAGGTAAACAACCTAGATGCATTTAAGGAATTTGTCGACCAAAGCATTCTCACCAATCATAGAATGCGTCCTAAACAAAAGGGCAAGTTATACTGTGAACACTGTAAGCGGCATAATCACACGATTGACACATGCTGGAAATTACATGGTTGCCTTGGGTTTAATAAATCCAAGCCAGAAGGGTCCACAACAAACCAAATAACTTTAGCTCCGGACAATCCAAGCAATCTCACCTCTGGGCAATACAACCAACTGGTTCAATTGTTACGCTAATTTTCAAAGGGCAACGATGCTTCCGCCTCATATGCAGGTACTACCTTATGCCTTAATACTCTTATTTCTGCGAATGTTTGGATTATAGATTCAGAGGCTAGTGGCCACATTATATGCTCCCCCAACCTCTACACCAATAAAAAATATTTATCATCACCTACAACTGTCAAATTACTGAATGGGACCACAGTTCATGCCACACAAATAGGAGATGTTTAATTAGACAGCCTCATACTCAAGAATACCTTATGCATTCCTACATTCCATTTTAACCTTATCTCCGTATCCAAAATTTGTGCAGACAATAATTGTACCCTGACCTTTCTCCCTACTTTATGTACTTTTCAGGACCATTTCACTGGGAATCTAATGGGCTTGGGTAAACTACAATATGGGTTATTTTACTGGACACCAATTCCTACAAATTTAATGTTATCCAATAAAGATTGTATTACTTTTCCAACTTCATTTTATAATACAAATCAAATAAATAAAACCTCATTTATTTCTCACCAAAGATTGGGTCACAGTAATACTATTCCATATCTTACTTGTCCCATCTGTCATCTTACAAAACAGTCTCGCACCAAATTCTTGCATAGTACATCCACTACCACCAAAATATTTGATTTAGTACACATGGATGTTTGGGGTCCCTATAACACACCAAATTATGATGGTTCCAAATATTTTCTTACCATAGTAGATGATTTTTCTCGGGCTATGTGGCTTTATCTTATGAACTTTAAAGCCCAAACACACTCTTACCTCTTAAAATTTGTGACTATGGTTCAAACACAATTCCAAACCAAAATCTGATGCATTTGTACAGATAATGCTCGAGACTTCTTTAATCACCTCACCACATCCTTCCTAGACTCCCACGGTATACTTCATGAAAGCTCTTGTTCTTACACCTAAATAAAATGGTGTTGTAGAATAAAAACACAAACATCTTTTAGAAGTAGCCCGTGCCCTGAAACACCAAGCTTATATTCCTTCCCATTTTTAGGGCGATTGTGTGGTCACGGTAGCCTATCTGATAAATAGAATGCCCACAAAAGTTTTAGGTGGTAAAACACCTTTTGATCTTCTGTTTGGCAAATCACCCACCATCTAGCATTTAAAAGTATTTGGGTGTCGTTGCTATGCCATCAAATTACAGCATTCAGACAAATTTGATACCAGAGCAACACGTTGTGTCTTTATGGGTTACCCTAGGTTACAAAAGGGATATCGTTTGTATGACATTGAGGGAGACAAGTTTTTCATCAACAGAGATGTCATATTTCATGAAGACATTTTTCCTTTTGCTAATATGGCTTCAGATACAGTTCTATCTTCTCGGCCTTCAGTCATGGTAGATGACACTCCTCTTGGTTCCTTAGAATATGCCATTATCCCAGCTACAGATATGTTCCCTAACTCTTCTTTCACTGAACCTGCCTTTACAGTGGAATCTGATTCGCCTTCAACAGTTCCTACTTCTAAGCCCACAACAGTTGTTCCAACTACAACACCTCCAGTTAGGCGATCCATTCGAACAATCAAACCACCAATTTGAAGTACAGATTATGTCAGCATGATCCTCAGAGTTTGTAAAACCATACTCTATTTCTCAATTTGTAAGTTATGATAGACTTTCTTCTGCACACAAAGTTAATATTAGCCATATTTCTAAGCACCGTAAGCCTGAGACATACTTTGAGGTCGTTCAGTCTCCTGATTGGCGACAAGCTATGGTCGATGAGCTCCAAGCCTTATCCCTTAATAAAACTTGGGAACTTGTTCCACAACCACCACACAAACAACCCATATGATGCAAATAGGTTTTTAAAATCAAGTACCGTGCAGATGGATCAATCGAGCGTTACAAAGCTCGATTAGTAGCTAAAGGATTCACCCAACGAGAAGGACTCGATTATCAAGAGACGTTCTCTCCTGTTACCAAACATGTCACGGTTCGCACACTCCCAGTTGTTGCTGCCTCTTATGATTGGACTTTACACTGGATGGACGTTTATAATGCATTCCTTCATGGTGATCTAGATGAAGAAATTTACATGGAAGTTCCACTTGGCATTCGCAAGCAGGGGGAGACATCGATATGTTGCTTGCAAAAATCCTTGTATGGCTTGAAACAAGCTTCTCGACAATGAAATGCTAAGATCACAGAAGCATTTATCTCTCTGGGTTTTTGCCAATCAAAACATGATTATACCCTTTTCACAAAAAGGCAAGGAAAATCATTTGTATGCCTTATTGTCTATATAGATGATATTCTTATTATTGGGAATGATATCACGACCATCAAATCCTTAAAGCATCACTTGAACAAAGCATTTAGAATTAAAGATCTAGGGCCACCAAAATATTTCTTGGGAATTGAGATTGCAAGATCACCAAAGGGTATCTCTTTGAGTCAAAGGAAATATGCCTTGGAGCTCATATCAGACGTGGGGCTTTCGACATGCAGACCAAATATAACCCCAGTAGAGCAGAATACCAAACTTATTAGCAGAGAGCATGACCAACAACCTTTAGAAAGGGATCCATTATTATAAGATTATTCTCAGTACCAACGTCTGGTCGGACGTCTTATTTATCTCACTATGACTCATCCAGACATAAGTTATGCTGTTCAGATACTTAGTCAATTTATGCATACGCCAAAGCAATCCCACATGGATGTTGGTCTCAGGGTTATCAGATATCTTAAAAGATGTCCAGGCCTAGGACTATTACTTCCACGAAAGAAAGACTTAAAAGTAACAGCTTACTGTGATTCTGATTGGGGGACATGTCTTATGACTAGGAGATCACTCACAGGTTTTTGTCTAAAATTGGGAGATTCACTCATCTCATGGAAGACCAAAAAGCAATCCACTGTATCTCTTTCTTCAGCAGAAGCAGAATACAAGGCTATAGCAAAAACCACATGCAAGATTATATGGGTTCGTGGTCTACTAAAGGATCTTAGAATCGAAACCACTGAACTGATAAGTTGTTTTGTGATAATAAGGCAGCAAATGATATCACAACAAATCCAGTTTTCCATGAAAGAACCAAGCACATTGAAATTGACTGCCACTTTGTCAGAGACAAAATTCAAGAGGGAATCATAAAGTCATACCACATCTGGACAACAGAACAACCAGTAGATATTTTCACCAAGCCGTTAAGTTCCAAACAACACTTTTATCTCTTGAACAAGCTTGGGGTTTATGATATTTATAAACCACAAGCTTGACTCATAAACCCCAAGCTTGAGGGGGAGTATTGGAAAGTAAATCAGAATCATTGGATAAAAATCAGAATTATTGGAAAACAATCAGAATTATTGGAAAACAAATCAGAATCATTGGATAGGAATCAGAATTATTGGAAAGCAAATCAATCCTTGATACACACTAATCTTGCTATTCCATACTTAGATAAAACTTATTTTTGTACAATCTTTATTTGATTGATTTTATTTCCTTAGATAGGTCCATTTTACAGTATAAAATCATACTTTGTAATTTGTAAAAAATTATATACAATTTCTTTCTTTACTTATTTTTGAGCTCTCTGATCAATCCTTGATTAAATCATCTCTGCTCACTCATAATTTTGGCATTCTCTTATCTTGTAGAGAGTGAATATAACACTCCTAGACAAATTCGAAGGAATATAATACCTTTAAGCAACCAGTTATTTATACTCTTGTTAAAATTAAATGAATTTATGACTTTAACAAAAAAATAGTTGTTAAAAAGTTTTAACAATGAAAAAAATTTCATGTCATTTATTATTATAGTTTCTCTCCTTTTTTATTATAAATAATTGATCATTAGAATTATGAAATTAAATAGCACTTATAACGAGCAAATATATATTCGCTCATTATTTTTCTCTCACTAATATTAGTTTGTTTTATAGTGATATTTGTCTTGCAAATATGGGTGGACTTGCAGGTATACTTAATTCACCTACAAAAACAAGTATTTAGCTGGTATTGATAAAAAAACTTGGAACCTGTATTTGTTTTTTCAGATACCCATCGGTATCGTGTTGTCAACAATGAAATCTTTGCTATTGAAGCTATTAGCAAAACCGTGACTATTCAATTTAGGGAGGTCTAATTTCCGTGGCCAAAATGCTATGGCCCCTGCAAGGTTTACATAAATGATAAATTCCTGCCTTTTTAAGTCTCAAAAAGCCAGATTCTCATTTGCAATAATTTTTGTAAGTTAATTTTGTTAAGTGAACAAATAGAATTGTTATTTTTCGTAGATTTTTCAATTTTATTTTTTATTTATAAAACGACATATGTTTGAGTTGAAATATAATTTTTGAAAATATCAAAGGTGTTAATAAAATTTGTAGACATTTCAAAAACTCAAAAAAAAGTTTGAAGGTATTTATAAAATTTTTAAAATTTTATTATAATCTTTAATAGTTTCAAAAATAACAGTTACACTCTAGAAACTAAACAAAATATAATATTTTAAGGTTGCTTAGAGTTTTAATATTTCAAAGATTTAAACAATAAATCTTAAACTAGAAAAAATATACTGTTAATTTAACAATTATATTAATGGATAAAAACAGTTTTGTAAATTTAATAAAAGGAAAAATAGTTATTTCTAGAAAACTAAACAAAATTTATTAACGGAATTGGAGAATGGAGGAAAATTTGATTTTTTTAAAATTTAGAGGGTAAATATTTGTTGTTATATAATCGCTATAGATAGAAGAAAGAAATCCACTCAACCCTCTTTCTTTGATTTGTAAAGTTGAGTCACGATGTTGCTCGATTTGGTGAATTTGAGAACTTATAATTTAATTTGAGTATAATATTAATAAATTATTAAAAGTTAAAAATTTAGTATTTATATAATTGAAATCTTATTTTATTTTGAATATAAAGATAATTAATAATAATAAAATTATATGTATTTATTTTTTTATATAAATATATATACATTTATCTATTATTATATGATTATATAATTTTAAATAAAAAATAAAATAATACTTAATTATATGATGATACATATAAATATATATATAATTATATATTTAAAAAAATATATGTAATATTATTTAATTAATAAATATATAAATTATAAAATTTAATAATAATTTTTTAGTCCAACTTAAGCTAACCATTCCTATTTGGATCTCAAACACCAAGTCTTCTTTTATGTAATACATCGAAATTTAGACTTGAAACACGATTTATAAAAGGCATAGAAGGATTCACAAGTACAAACGCAAAAGGAAAAGAGCCCAAAAAAAAGACAATTTCACACAGTCCTTCAAAGATTGGAAAATCTCAAACGCTCTAATGTTTTTCTAAAATCTATTTAAAACCTATTTTTATAAAATTTTTTGAAGATTTTTTTTTTTTGTAATTATTTCTTTAAAAACATATAAAAGCATTTAATAATTTTTGAAATTCAATAGCTAATTAAACTAAATTATCTTTTAACTAATATTTTCAAAACTGAATCGAACTAGCCAATTCAACTAGGAAATAGCTTATGATCCACTTCAGTTTTTATTAAAAACTAGTTTTGGCATAAGACTCGGTCAAACTCAATGAAAATCGATGATACATATTGTTTTCTACTTGTATCATATTTTATCATAAAATATGTATTATATATCGAATTTTATCAATAACCATGGTATGCATAGTATAGATTTCTTAGAAATAATAAGTTTAAAAATTGGTTGAATAATATATGAGCTTTAAGGATGATAATACATGTTTTTTATCTTGAAAGTGAGTTGAAATGTTGGACCACATGTTATAAATGGTATCAGGGTTACTATTGTGCAGCGGAAATATAAAATACAACTTCTATGTTATTGAATATAATAAATAATTAAAGCAGAAAATAAAATGCAGAAAAATAAAAGAAAGAGAACACAAGAATTTACGAGATTCGATAAATGTACCTACGTCCTCAGTGCCGTTGACTACTTTCACTATCTCCAAAGAATAGTTACAAAGGAAAAATAAACTATTAGAGATCCATAATAATAGGATTTTCTCAATACAATTGTATTTGACTACAATTGTATTTGACTACAACTGTCTTAGAGATGATTTTGAATTAAAACCAAGACCTCTATTTATAGCCTTTGATAAAATACAAAGAGATTAAATTAATAGATGTGGGACATAAAGAGTCACTTATTTCAACAATCTCCACCTTGGCGATTTAACGAGTCCCACCAAATTTCCTTTATACGTTCTTCTTCAGTGACGACTTCAAATACGCCTTTCGGCGCAATTTAAGCTTACAGGATGTTGATCAAGTTCAAACAATGATTGAACTTGATCGTTGTTACCACCTTGGTCATCATATCTATAGGGTTCTCAGCAGTCTCAACATACAATAATAGATAAATGAAAAACCTATCTTGTAGCCTGCGAAAATATACACAATTATTATACTTGCTTCTTGTGTACCTATGCTCTATCATGAATTGATCAAATCGCTTGTACCACTGCCTTGGTGACTGTTTCAGTCCATAAAGCGATCTCTTCAATTTGTAAACCCAATTTTCTTTATCAGCAACCTTAAATCCTTTAGGCTGAGTCATGTAGATTTCCTCTTCCAAATTACCATGTAGAAATGTAGTTTTCACATCAAGTTGAACTAGTTCAAGATTCAATTGTGCTACCAAGGCCAACAAAATTCTAATAGAGGAATGCTTAACAATTGGAGAAAATACCTCATCAATCCCTTCCTTTTGAGCATAGCCTTTTGCTACCAACCTTGCTTTGTAGCGAATATCTTCTTTGTTAGGAAATCCATCTTTTCTTGCATACACCTACTTGCACCCAATTGTCTTCTTGTTCTTTGGCAATTGAACTAACTGCCAAGTTTCATTCTTCTGAAGGGATTGTAATTCCTAATCCATGGCTTTCTTCCATTTTTCAGCTTCTAGACTTTTGATTGCTTCTTTATAAGTGGAAGGAATATCATCATCTACAATTGGAAGTGCATAGGCCACCATATCAGCAAATCGAACAGGCTTACATATTTCTCGTTTTGGCCTATGTGATGTAATTGATTCTTGTTGCTGTTGAGGTTCTTGGGTTGAAACCTCTTCATCTTCACTTTCCTCCTCTACCACTGGAGTATCACTATCATTTTCAATAACTCTAACTAGGTTTATTGTTGTAATTGTCTCAAACTCCACCTGTTGCAGAATACACTCCATCTACTGTTGAGTATCATTGGTATTCTTTGTTACCTTCTTTAACATGGCAGATTCATCAAAGGTAACATCCCTACTATGAATGATTTTCTTTAACTTTGGACACTAAAGACGATATCCTTTCACTCCAGAACTAATCCCCATAAAGATTGCTTTCTTAGCTCTTAGATCTAATTTAGACTCTTTTATATGATAATAGGCATCGAACCAAACACACATAAGGAATCATAGTCGTTAGCAGGTTTTCTAGACCATACCTTAAGGGGTGTTTTCCCCTTAATTGTAGTGGATGGTAAACGATTAATGAGATGACATGCATATGTAACAATCTCAGCCTAAAATGGTTTGTCCAACCCAACATTGGACAACATACATCTAACCTTTTCTAGCAAGGTTCAATTCATGCGTTCAGCCACCCTATTCTGTTGTGGTGTTCCTTTAACTGAGAAATGACGTACAATACCTTCAACCTGACAAACTTAAAAAAACAAATCACTAGTAAACTCACCACCATTATTAGTCCTTAGTCGTTTGATCTTTTTACCAGTCTAAGTTTTAACCATCTTTTTCTATTTCAGGAAAACACCTAATACGTCATTCTTCTTTTTTAAAGTGTACACCTATGTCCTTCTAGAAAAGTCATCAACAAAAGTAACAAAGTAGTGTCTACCTCTCAAAAAAGCTGTCTTAGTAGGTCCCCACACATTAGAGTGAACATAATCCAAAATACCTTCAGTATTATGAATTACAGTACTAAATCTTACTTTTGTTTGTTTTCCCAAGACATAGTGCTTACAAAAATCCAACTTGCAAGTCTTTGCTCCTTTCAATAAGCCTTGTTTCACCAAATTAAATAAGGCTTTTTCCCTTGCATGTCCCAAATGCATATACCAAAGTCTGGTTGTTTCATCATCTACATCTTTTTCAGATACTACAGTTGCTGATCCAAAAATTGTACCACCATTATAATAATACAAGTTATTTCTTCTTGTACCTTTCATCACTACAAGAACACTAAAAATAACTTTCAAGACTCTATCTTACATTGACATCTTGAAGCCTTTGGATTCCAAAACTCCCAAAGAAATGAGATTTTTCTTTAACTGTGGTACATGTCGAACATCTGTCAGAACTCTAATTGACCCATCATTATTCTTCAAACGGATTGAACCTATCCCCTCAGTTTTATAAGGACTATCATTACTCATGAAAACAACTCCACTATTCAGTTTTTCATAATTGAAGAACCATTCCTTCTGTGGACACATATGATAAGTGCAACCTGAATCTATAAGCCATTCATCATACTGAGATGTCATTGGTAGACTTACTAGAGCAAAATCTGACTCATCTTTTTCAATTTCAACTACACATGCATTTGAAGCAACTTTGGTCTTCCCTTTATCTTTCCTTTATAACTTCGGACAATCTTTCTTCTAATGTCCCTTCTCTAGGCAGAAAGCACATTCATCTTTACTAGGTCTTTTCTTTGACTGAGATCTACCCTTTCTTTCTTGCTTGCATTTTTGACTTCGTCTTTTTATAGTAAGGGCTTTAATAATTGACTCTTTATTCTCTTGTTGATCTTTCTTTCGAATTTCATTATTATTCAAAACAGCACATACCTCATCGTAAGTCACTTTCTCCTTTCCATGAAGTAATGTAATACTCAAATGATCCAATTCTTCAGGAAGAGATCCTAGTAGAAACATTGCTTTATCTTCATCTTTGAAGGTTTCATTCAGGTTTAGTAAATTAGCTATCAACTGGTTAAAAGTATCAATATGATCACTTATACTTGTACTAGATTTTAATTAAAGATGAAATAGTCTCTTATTTAAATAAAGTCTATTCTAATTGCTCTTCTTCATATACTTGTTTTCTAACATCTTTCACATTTTACTTGTAGACGTCTCTTTCATGAATGGATATTTCTGCTCTCTACAAAGACACATATGAATTGTACCACAAGCTTGACGGTTGATCCTTACCCATTCTTTGTCATCCATCTTCTTTGGTTTTTCCTCCTCTAGAGCTATATCAAGATTTTCTTGACATAAGGCGTCCATCACCTCACATTGCCACAAGCCAAAATTGTTGCAGCCATCAAATTTTTCCACATCAATTTTTGCGGTTGTCACAATTGCCTTTGTTGATGTCAATGCCATTTTTTGCTGACTATGTTTTACTTGGTAGATAGTTTTTCAAATAACCAAGTTTCACAAATTTATATTCAATAGCTAAAACAAAATTACTATAACCTAGGATAGTAGTAAGTGCCAAAAAATGATAATATATGCACCAGGAAAGTACCCAGGAAAGATTGGTGGGAACAAAGCCTCCTTAAAAACCAACCTCCTTAGACAACATTTTCTTAGACATGCATATAACCATATAAATAGCTACTTACTGTCCTAAATCTAGGCTCTGATACCACTTGTTGTGCAGCGAAAATATAAAACACAACTTCTATGCTATTGAATATAATAAATAATTAAAGCAGAAAATAAAATGCAGAAAAATAAAAGAAAACGAACACAAGAATTTACGAGATTCGGTAAATGTACCTACGTCCTCGACACCGCTGACTACTTTCACTATCTCCAAAGAATAGTTATAAAGGAAAAATAAACTATTAGAGATCGCTAATAATAGGATTCTCTCAATACAATTGTATTTGACTGCAACTGTCTTAGAGATGATTTTGAACTAAAACCAAGACCTCTATTTATAGCCTTTGGTAAAATACAAAAAGATTACATTAATAGATGTGGGACATAAAGAGCCACTTATCTCAACAGGTTACTTCGTTTGTCTTTTTAAATGATGATAACAAATCTCAGTGCGAGGACATTAAATGCACACGTCCTCTTGTCCTACAGGGAGTGAATATAATACCCCTAAGCAAATCCAGGGGAATATAATACCTTTAAGCAACCAATTATTTATACTATTATTAAAATTAAATAAATTTATAATTTTAATAAGAAAAAAATAGTTGTTAAAAGTCTATTTTTTAACTTAAAAAGCTTTTACAATGAGAGAAAAATGTCGTTGTCACCTATCATTATAACTTATCTCGTTTTTTATCATAGATAATTGATCATTAAAATCATAAAATTAAATAATACTTATAACGACCAAATATATATCTATTTGTTATTTTTCTCTCACAAATACCTTTTTTTTTTTTTAATAGTGGTAGTTGATCTTGCAAATATGGGTGGACTTGTGGGTATACTTAATTCACCCACAAAAAACAAGTATTTAGCTGGTGCGGGTTAAAAAAGTTGGATCCTTGTTTGTCAAGTTTAGAGGTTTGTTCTTGCAGTAGCACGAGTCCTAGTATTTAGGGATTGGTTTAATGATATATGGGAAGGAGTTGCACATAGGTAACTTGCTTTTAATTAATAGGTATCATTCAAGGTGGTCTAATTTCTGTGGCCAAAAGATTATTGCCCACGCAAGGTTTACATAAATGATAAATTCCTACCTTTTAAGTCCCAAAAAGCCAAATTCTCATCCGTATTAATTTTTATAAGTTAATTTTCTTAAGTGAGTAGATAGAAATGTCATTTTTCATAAATTTTTCAATTTTATTTTTCATTTATAAAACGACATATGTTTGGTGTGAAATATAATTTTTAAAAATATTAAAGGCGTTCATAAAATTTTTACACATTTCAAAAATTCAAAAAGAAGTTTGAAAGTATTTTTGTAATTTTTAAAAATTTTAATATGACTTTTAATAGTTTCAAAAATAATAGTTACATATTAAAAACTAAACAAAACATAATATTTCAATGTTGGCTAGAGTTTTAATATTTTAAGAATTTAAATAATAAATTTTAAACTATTAATGATGTATTATTAATAACAGTTTTGTAATTTTAATAAAAGGAAAAATAATCACTTCTAGAAAATCAAACAAAATTTAGGGAAATCAATTAAAATCGACAGTCAATTTACCGCGTAAACCTTTTTCAATAAGAATTCTTACATTTTACCTTTTTAAACAAATCATATTTTTCATTCCAAAAATACCCCTTATCTAATTTCTCAGTGTTTATGTAGCTTTTCACCGATTAATCTTTTACATTTCAGACGATACGCAACTTAAATTTTTCTATAATGAATAAGATTTACAGATGAAAATAAAATTAATGATGGATATACTTGGCATTTTTTGAAAACGGTGCATTTCTGAAACATGGGTGCGAAAATGTGTATGGGTTGGTTCGTGAAAGGGTAACGCTGAAGGGGTGCGAGAACACAATTGAGTGCGTGAAGGGGTGCGAGAAAGGGTGCGGGAAAGGGTGCGGGTGCATGAAGGGGTGTAAGAATCGACTAAGGGTGCGAGAATGGGTGCAGGTACGTGAAGGGGTGCGGGAATTGACTAAAGGGTGCAGGTGCATGAAAGAGTGCGTGAAAGGGTGCGAGAATTTACTAAAGGGTGTGGGTGTAGGTGCGTGAAGGGGTGCGAAAATTTACTAAAGGGTGCGGGAATTGGTGCAGGTAAGTGAAGGGGTGTGGGAATTTACTAAAGGGTGTCGGAAATTGCACCCCTCCACGCACCCCTTTATATATAAAGGGGTGCAGAAAATGCATATGTATATTATATATATAATATATATAATATATATTATATATATTATAATAATATATATATATATATATTATTAATATAATATATATTTTTTATATTCCATGCACCCATCCCGCACCCTTTAGTAAATTCCTGCACCCCTTCACGCACCCATACTAATTCCTGCACCCTTTTACGCACTCGCACCCCTTCCCGCACCTTTTCATGCACCCGCACCCTTTAGTAAATTTTCGCATCCTTTCACGCACCCGCACCCTTTAGTAAATTCCCGCACCCTTCACGCACCTGCACCCGCACCCATTCCCACACCCTTTAGTCTATTTCCGCACCTTTTTATGCACCTGCACCCTTTCCCACACCCCTTCACGCACTCATTTGTGTTCCCACACCCCTTCAGCGTCACCCTTTCATAAAACATCATTAATTTTATTTTCATTTGTAAATCTTATTCATTACAGAAAAATTTAAGCTGTGTATTGTCTAAAACGTAAAAGATTAATCGGCGAAAAGCTATGGTAAACACTGAAAAATTAGGTGAGGGGTATTTTTGGAATAAAAAATATGATTTGCTTAAAAAGGTAAAATGTAAGAATTCTTGCCGAAAAAGGTAAAATGTAAGAATTCTTGCCGAAAAAGGTTTACGCGATAAATTGATTGCCGATTTTAATTAATTTCCCCAAAATTTACTATTGGAATTGAATGATTTTTAATTTTTTAAAATTTAATGGACGAAAATTTGTTGTTATATCAAACCTTGGGTGGGTAATAGTGATTTCACCAATTTCCCTCTGATGAAACAAAGTGCCTTTAATTGTCGGTTAACTCAGCTGTCATTATCTTCTACCATCGCTATAGATAGAAGAAAGAAACCCACTCAACCCTCTTTCTTTGATTTGTCAGGTTGAGCACGTTCTTGTTTGACTTGGTGAATTTGAGAGTTTGTAACTTAATTTGAATATAATATTAATAAATTATTAAAAGTTTAAAATTTAGTATTTATTTATTTAAAATTTTATTTTATTTTGAATATAAAATGAATGGATAATAATAAAATTATGTGTATCTATTTTAGACATATAAATTTATATATATTTATATATATCATCATATATCTGTATAAATTTGAATGAAAGATAAATTAATATCTAATTATGTGATAATATATATAAGTATATATATCATTGTGTATCTAAAATAGATACATATAATATTATTTAATTGATAAATATATAAATTACGAATTTTAATTATAATTTTTTAATTAAACTTTAGCCAACCGATTCTATCTCTATCTCAAACACTAAGTCTTCTTGTATATAATACATCCAAATTTAGACATGAAGCACGATTTATAAAAGGTTCACGGCATTGAAGATTCACTAGTGCAAACACAAAAGCGAAAGGACAAAAAAAAAAAAAAAAAAAAAAGAAGATGATTCCACACACTTCTCGAAAGATTGGAAAATTTCAAAACAATCTAATGTTTTTCTAAAATCTGTTTAAAACCCATTTTTTTAAGATTTTTGGAAGATTTGTTTTTTTTTGTAATTATTTCTTTTAAAAAAATATAAAAGCATTTAATAATTTTTGAAATTCAATAGCTACTTAAATTAAATTATCTTTTAATCAATATTTTCAAAATCAAATCAGATTGGATGGTTTAACTAGGAATCGACTCATGATTGGTCTGGTTTTCATTAAAAACTAGTTCGGATAAGACTTAGTCAAATTTAATCAAAACTGATAAACTAGATAAATCTATCAAAATTGACAAAACTAAATTTGGCCAAGTCTTATTATCTTTTGATGCTATTCTATCCATTTTTTACTACAAATTGTTATACTTCAAATTCGTGTACCATTTCAATACAACCATGTGGTTTTGGTAATGGCTAGGGTTAGACTCAAACCGAGTCCGTTCGAGCTCGAGCTAGAACTTGGCTCAAACGAGTTAGCTCGATTGAGATCGAGCTCGAGTTCAAGCTACTTGTCAAATTTTTCAGTTAAAATTTTTGATACAAAACAACGTCGTTTTGACCAATATGTATTAAAACAATGTCGTTTTAATAACGAAAAATGAGACAAACCAAATTTGAGCCGAGTTCAAGCTTAGCTTTCATGAGCTCGATGAACTTGAGCTCAGCTCAACTCGAATCCAGCCCTAGTCATGGCATATCTGATCCCTTGAGTGTATCATTCCAACTTTCGGTTTGATCAAATGTCTCCAAGGGCGTCTTCCTTTGGAATCTATCCTGTCATTCTTTATTTCTATTACATCCTGTCATTAGTTAAATTACATCTCATGAGTGTCGTTTTCATATCCTGAAATTCCTTTTATTGATTCATGAACTTGTCCAACGTGATTTGCATTGCATTTGGCTTGACCTTTTTTGTTTTTTTCCCTTCTTTGACATTTAGTGAAATCCTGATATGTTTATAACATGTGTTAAATAATTGATATTATTTAAAATATATATTATAATTTGATAATAAATTGAATCAGTCGAACCATAGGCCAGTGAAACAACCGATGATCACTTTGAATTTGGACCACTTTGATGGAGATAATTGTGGCAAAAATTAAACATCTTACTATATGGTACACTGACATTTCAAGTTGTGATGCCATTTATGATTTTTCTTTATTACTGGGTTAAAGTGGGAGTTTCAATTTCATCCACACGGTTTTATATATTAATGGTTCCATTTCCATATAATTTTTTATTTTTTGAGTAATGTGAAACCATGCTTAGTAAATTCTGATTATCCCTTTGGGGCAAAATTCAACTACCAAATTGTAAACTTTGAGGAGATTAACCCAACAATTTGTCATTCGGACTTACTTTAATAAGAACATATTAAAAAACGTAAATATGTACACTCAAATAAATATACAAAAGTGTGAAGTCGAATTTAGATTCCCTTACTTTAACGTCTAGATTTCACACTTTAACTAACTATTCTATTTGCGATGGTAAACTTATAAATATATAGGAAGAGAGAAAGAGAGAAACTTCCCCATAGATAAACATAAAATTATGGGAAGACACGATAAGAGCTAAGTTTGAGGTCAACTAAAGCTCAAATTGAAGCATACATATTGCCCAATACGTGTTGATGTATAATATCAACAAAAGGCTACCAAAAGGGTGAACATTGAATAGTATCATTGAAATGGTGAAAAATGCTACTATTGAGATAAATAGTATTATTGGATGAATAAACAAATTAATCTATCTCGAAACAAACAAAAGCTCAAACTTAAAATTAATTTGTTCAAATTGAATTATAAATTCAGTCTGAACCAATTCGGATCAAATCTACCCTTATGTAAAACATACCAATGAAGATCTTCCAACATAGAGCACTGATGGTATAATTATGGATGCATGCAAATTTATAAATTATATTGGATGTATAGATGTAGTGGAAAATGAGAAGTAAAGGCAACTGCAAAGAAACTCATCTCGAGAAGTGAATATTCTCAACTGATGGTTGCAAGAACATAGTGGTGGAGCTTTAGAACTTCTAAGTGGAAATCCTGAGTTTAAGCCTTTATCACGTTTGTGAAACCCTCTAATGCAAAGTTTGTTAAATGGAGAGAACAAGCAACAAAAATGGATGGAATAGGAATGAAGAAATCATTACCACGCACCTAGTCTAAAAACAAGCTAACTTATACAGTTGAACCAATTCAAGCTTGAGCTCAATAACCATTATAAATGGGGCATAAGATTATGAAATTAAACAAATCATATTAATTTAGAAACAAAATAACCTAGATTCGGTCAAGACACATTGTTGCAAGGTAAAATAATAATCTTGCCTTAATCTTAAATTTGATTGTATGCGATTGCCTTCTAGAGAAGAATTTGATGGGATGATCTGTGATCAGTTGTAGATATTAGCAGCAACAACATGAAACGAGCATGGTTATAAATAGAGGTGTCAACGGGCATGCTAGCGCCAAAGCGGTCCATTGTGCTGGCGGGCAAGCCGTGCCTAGGATTGCTACAGTATGGGTCTAACCGGCTGGGCTTACCCATGATTTGGCCCAACAGTTCTTGGGCCATGTTGTGTCATAGCTATTAACGATTTAACCCACTAACTTTTGACAAACCAACTTAGTGAATTATATATTTTTATATTTTCTTTTTCGATATTTTAATTTTTTTAGGTTAAACCTTTTGGATTCCCCTGTTAATTTATTATTAATCCTACCATAATATTAATAATAAATAATTAATATGTTTGTGTTCTTGTATTAATTCATTAATATTAATAATTTTAATGATATTAATAATAAATAATTAATGTGTTTAGATAGCTTCTATTACAATAAAACTATGTGTACCCACTTTGGGTACACAAATATATACACATTTATATGTGTCATTATGTGATTGGATGATTTTGAATTGAGAATAAAACAATCCTTATAACATTTATAACAAATAATTAATAAGTTTAAATTCCACATTAATTTATTATTAATCATTTTTTAAATAATATTAATAATAAATAATTAATACATTTGGACTTCTCATATACATTCAATGTTAATTTTTTTATTTACCATAACATTAATAAATAGATTTGTGTTTCCCATATTAATTATCTGAATTCCTACAACATTATTAATAAATAATTAATAATTCCTTTTTTTTTTATATATTTTTGCCTACTATAAAAATGGGTCAGCTCGCAAGTTTGGTTTTTAAGCTTTGACACAACTTGCTACAATAACAGACCATGTCACCCATGGGTGGGCTAAAAGAGGTGGCTTGGCCAACCCCTTGTCACCTTTAGCTGTAAATCATTAAAATCTGTATATTACATAGTTGCTGGCTGTGAGAAAAACGCAACACAAGAAGGGGAAGGGCTCTGTGCCAGCCAACTAATTGGCAAAGAAGCCAGCATCTTCTTCACAAACAGTCATCAGTTGCTTAAACTGTAAGATAGAGAAGCTGCAGAGAAAAAAGAACAAGGATAATAAGAGCAAAAAGACAGAAACCTGAAGCTGTGGAAAACTGCTAGCTTTATTTTTAATGGACCTTGGTTGCACAAGGGCATAAATGTAATAAAGAGTAACAAGATAGAGAAACCTGAACCTGTGGAAAACTACCAGCTCTATTTTCAATGGAGCTTATTTGCCCAAGGGCATACATGTTGTTTGAGTGAGATGACAAGAAGTTCATATACAATATTTGGTGATACATCATTATTGATAATTGGATTGGTACCCCGCTGGTGATCAATACTGAAATTACTATTTGTGACTGGAATCATTATGAAACATAACACAATTTTGCAAAGGTCAAATTGTTTATTATCCTCCAGCTTAGTTCTAGCGGAATGAAAATGGCTTAATGACAGCTCCAAGTATGACAAGTCCTTTTTTTACACGCTTACCGAAATCATACATAGAGAATTCAATGTCCCCAGAATCCATATATGTAGTTGTAAACGTCCCAACAAGGATCTCTACCCATTGATTTTTCACCTTTTTATTCAAATATTCTTTCCGAACTTCTGATGTTTCATTTGGCAGGAAGAGTTTCAGGTTCACTGGCTCTTCCCATCCATTTTCAGCTTCGTCCTTCATCATGAGGGTAAATGAAACCTGGTAAAGACTGGCTGGAGTGAGGTTCATTGTGTTGAATTTCCCTTTCACTTCAAAACTCTGTGAGTCTTGCAGTTCAGCCACGTCGACTCGAGGAAGAGAGTCGTGTGTCATAGAGTGAAGAAACCAAGTTCCTTTAGGGTATGAGAGCTCCCGTGCAAACAACATGAAGCAATTCTTATGGGACAACTTGTCAACCCAGAACTTCTGCAAAATTAATAACAGTTACCATGGAGATGCGTGTAATATAGTTCACTACAGGAAAGAATGTATTTTCTCGACTAGCTTTCTTCTAATACATATATGAGGTCGAAATAAAGCACTTCCACATGAAATAGAGCTGGTCTTTTTAACCGTGAAATGATGTAGTTTTGTATACTTACGTTGGAAAAGAGGCTAGGCATTAGTATGCAAATCGTCAAAGAAAGTCTCACCCCTTATCTAGTTTTTGAGGTAGAAAAGGTCTAATAACATCGAACTCTAGTATTGGAGTTGGGTTGCAACATCTCCAAGAGAGATCCAACTAGTAGTTAATTGCTTTTTCGGATGGTTAGTTGTAAAGAGTGTTAAACCATGACTTACCTCATCCCTTAAGCTAGCTTTCTGCCGACTTAATGATGATCATAAGAGTGAAGCATCTATCATTGGGATAGTCCTTTTTCACTGATGAATACACTTACAATTGTAAATATTTTGAATTCTTAACAAGTTTGTAGATTTGGTTTAGACTTTAAAAGATTCAGATATTTTGAAATAGGGATACATACGATTTGAGCGAAATTTTGAATTTACAATACTCAATTCTAGTTTGAGTTTATTTGAGTTAGTGTATAGTATAATTATTTGGAAGATAGTCGACGGGATAAATGGTGTCTTTGGATAGGTGAACAGTGTCACTGAGTGAATGAATAGTTCACCTGATGAATAATCGAGATAATGTCAAGTTGAGATTCTGAGCTGGCACTCCAGCTCAAGATCGAATTGTTCAAATAGAGCCAGTTCAAATTAGATCAACTCCTAATTCTGATATGAGAATTTAAAATGAAGATATCTGTATTTATAAGATATTACTTACCTTTTTCATTTGGTTTAAGAAAATTCCAGAGTAAAGTTGATCATATAGCTTGTCTATGGAGGAGGAACTGTCAATATGTGAAACAGCTTCTTCAAGAATGGATTCATAGTTGTGTATTGGGAGCTTCACTCTTGTTTGAGTAACCTCGTGCGCCATCTTCTGATCACTCTTTCACTCCTGTTAATCTTGATGATCAATGTACAACAACTTCTACATCTTTATAGGACAAAGAATTATTCGGTGATAAGGCATAAAAAAGCTCACAGATTCCTTGATGCGAACATGTCAGCTGGGTATTTGTGCACCTTGAATCGCCTTTTGAAAAGGATAAAATTATCGGATTCTCAGCCTTTTGCCACCCCTGAAGAACATATATTCTGTATATCATGGCGATTACATTATTGTTATATTGCGTAAAGAATTAAATATCCAATCTACATTGCTCTGTTTCTGCATCTTCCGGGTTCTGTAATTGACTGACATGATCTGTTTGCTTAGTGATATAGGTTGCCGGCTTACTTGGGGTTGATTACTGAATCTACTTTTACTCTTGCATTATATTTATCAATCTCAAAAACAGCTTCTCTATCCTAATTAACTCCCATTTGATCCAGATTGAACTCAAACAAGATTCAATTCAAGATCAACTTAAATCAAAAAGAGTTATTTCGAGATTAACAAACTAAAACTAAAACCTGCTGAAAAACAATCTAAGCTAGTTCAAACTTGAATGTTTTGGTTGGTTGAACTTGAATTTTAAGAAATTTTACTTTCACTGTAATACATCACTTTGCTTTCGTGGTGAGGAGGGTCGAGTATCCTGCAAAAAATTTCAGAATTGGAATCAGGGCCAGTCGATTTATAAAATTAGAAATCGAAATTTGGAACCTATAAGGTCAGTTTCTACCTGGAACTGACCTTGTAGGTTCCTGGTAGATTCTGGTTCCTACCCGGAACCTATTCATTGAATGGAGGGTCGTGGCTAATATGGATCATAACTTTAATTTTGTGTGTTGTGTTTTTGAACCGGATCAAGCGTATTGTATGGCGGTGCAATACATGGCTATTCCTGACAGTTCTTTTGAGTGCAGGTGCAAAGAAGATAAGAGAATCTGAGAAGGAATTGCTTTATCCAATACTTCTTTGAAAGCTCTCTTAAAAACGTAACTTTATTTTATTTTATTTTTCTATTTTCATTCTGATCCAATTTATACTTTGGTTTATCTTTTATGTCTTATTTAATGGACAAAATAAAAACACATTGAAAGCAAGATAGCCCCTTTCCTAGCTGTCCTGTGCATCTTCTTCTGCATTCGCATTTGTTTCTGTCATTTTGATTCTTAAGCTGTTCTTCACTATCATAAAGACCATTGTTGTAATATCATCAACTTCTGTTGAGAATGGTTACTGATGTGTGAATTCTAACCAGACATTTTTGAGTACGAGATTTATCATTTGAATCTCTTTCTTTTATCAAAAAAAAAAAAAAAACAGAAAAATCTTTATTCAAGTTGATCGTTCTTCCTCTCTGGTATGAAGCAAAAGAGTTTTTCTTAAAAAATCAGATAGAAAGTTGGAGGAAATTTATTTCAATTCATTCTTCATCCTCTCTGGCATAAAGCAACAGAAGTTTTCTTTAAAATTAGAGGGAAGTCGGAGGAAAATTTCTTTAAAAATCCGAGGGGTAGACCCAGAACTGGGTTGGGTACTTTTTTTCAATATTCAAATCAGTTTCAGTTCCATAGAACAAGGAGCTGGTACTAGACCCGAAACCTGCCGATTCCTCTATTTGACTACCTAGAACTTATCTTTTTCTTTTTTGGTTCCTGATAGAAACTAGAAGCAATGGTCAGGTATCTGACAATTTCGGTTCCATACGGGTTATTTGCTCACCCCTACTTTGATTGTTTATAAAAATTTGTTTACAAACTTTGTAAGTGTAATATTATTTTGACTTTGTTAGTTCCACAAGATTGTTTAGAACCTTGAGGTTCAAACCACTTTTTTAAAATTCAAATGGGACCAGCCGGTTCGAACAGAAACTAATGTTAAATTTGGTTTAGATCATGATAAAACCCCAATTTAATTCTGAAATTAAATTGATTTATGGTTGAGCTACCAGTTTGTTAATTTTTAAAGCTAATTAACAAAACTAACTCAGTTTAAAAAAAAAATGAACATTAAAGTAATTAATATAGCAATGAACCTATTTTCAAAAAAATTGAAAAAGAAAGTTTGATGGTCCTTCAAAATTCAATCCAAAACTAGTTAACCGAAAGATCAGTTTAGTTAATTAATATTTTTTATTCAACTTAAAATTGATTAATCTTTAAATTGGTTTAATTTTGATTTATGATTTTTCTCTTAACTGAAAATTCAGTTTGGTTTGAAATATTGTCAAACTTGTTTATTTAACTAGTTTTGAAGACCCTCAGTTGAAATTGTTCAACAGATCCCATAGCAAGAGTTGCATGAAAACTGCCATGTATATGGTAAAAACTTAAAAAAAGATTAGTTGAAAATTAATTAAATTACTTTATGAAATCTGAAATTGTTTATCAGAATTAAATAATGTATGCCAAGAAAAAGCCCTAAAGATTGAATATGGTAGAGTTAGGCTAATAAAGAAAGATTTTAGAATTCTTTCCATATTAGCAAAAAAAATTTTCATATATGAAAATAAATATGGAATGAAACCCAATATTAGAAACATTGAGGAATGTGTCCAATTCATAAATTAAGCCCTTTATTTTGCAAATTTTTCGCCTGAAAAAGCAATCAAAATTAGCATCATGGGTTGTAGAAAGATTGATATAAAGATGGTGAAGGATAGTAACACAAGGCAAGTCACCTTCTCAAAGTGTCAAAACAGGAAGAAGGCCAATGAACTTGCTACTCTATGGGTTGTGCAAGTTCCATCATTGTTCTCTCTGATTGGAAAATTTTTCTCATTTGGAGATTCTAGCGTTGATGAAGTTATTTGACACTTTTTACATGAGGATTACACCATTTAGGTTGATCCAAACAATATACGAGAGTTGATAAACTTAACAAGGAACTCAATGAGTTGCTTAGGCAACTTCACATAGCGGAGAAATGAGGGAAGATACTCGACAAGGCTCTCAAAGAAAGTAGAGCAGCAGAAACGTTTTTGAACATCAATAATCTTAGCTATAATGAGCTCAAGAAACTGAGAGCAAAGTTGGAGGAGCTTAAGAGGAATCTAAAAGGGCATGTTAGCATTATTGAGGTGTCTTCTTCATTACTGATGCTAAAAAAGTCTAGCGGTGGGAGAAGAAGATGATTAAGTTGTGGTTCAAGCCAAAAAAAGAAATAATGGAAATTACTGTCTTCCTTTTATATGACCTTCAATTATATGAATTATGGCTAATTTTTATTAAGAACTATCCCTGGAAATATTTGTCTTTGATTAATACTATTGGTGATTATCATATCCATTACATAAAATTTTGAAGTTTTAACCAGTATTTTATGCATAAACAGATTAAAAAATGCATATATATATATATATATATATATATATATATATATATATATGTATGTGTATATATATATATGTATGTGTATATATATATATATATATATATATATATATATATGTATGTATATGTATATATGTATATGTATGTATGTATATGTATATATGTATATGTATATATATATATGTATGTGTATATATATATATGTATGTGTATATATATATATATATATATATATATGTATGTATATGTATATATGTATATGTATGTATGTATATGTATATATGTATATGTATGTATGTATGTATGTATGTTATACATACATATGTATGTATTTGAGGATTATTCATGGTGACAGAAATGATTAGATGTATGTATGTATGTATATATGTATATGTATGTATGTTATACATACATACATATACATATATACATACATACATACATACATATACATACATACATACATACATACATATATATATATTCTATTCATTGTTGTCAAACATAAAACCCCTTTATCTTGATGATCACCATATGGTGAAGGGAATTGACAGAAATGATTAGATTTAGTTAGTATCATTGTACCATTATATTTATAATTGTATATATATATATATAGATATATGGTATGTTCACCGTGCATGCACACACACACACATTCATGCAAACATATGCATATACATACACATACACATACGTGTATACACATGCATACATGCACACACAAATGCAAACATGTGTATGCATGTACACATGCACATATTCACCCATGCGTGTGAAGTCATGCATTATGAATAATTTAATTTTTTTTCACAATTTTACAGAGATATAAGATTACAAGTAGAATAAGAAATTTAAAATGTAATTTTGCTTTAGATTCTTGAATTTAATTAATTACAAGTAAATCTTATTGTGTTTATATGTATGGTTGTGTAACATGCACCAAGAAGCAAATTGTTTGAAGAATCTAATTAATGGCTTCCTCTATTCTCAGTACCATACCGTATTTGTTTGTATGATTATAAAAAGAGAAGAAAGGAATCTTGTCTATTTTTCTTACTTTTTTTTTTTAAGTTCGATTTGTTGGAGTAGACATATTTGTCTATTCATTTTCTTTTTTATTATGATTTATATTAATAGTTAAAAAATTAATAAAATTATGTACATTTAATTTTAAATATCTAATTAAAATTTTAAATAATGTAACTTCATATAAAAAAATAATTCTAAATTAAATTTAATAATACATCCTATGGATACTCCATTTTAATTAAAACAAACCCCACTATTGGATGGAGGTGGGTCAATCTAGATTGGGTGTAACTAAGAAAATGTTGAGCCTGGGCCAATTGAAATTGGGTTTAGTTTAATATTTTGTTGGGCATTAGCCCATATTCCTTTTGATATATTTATATTGGGCCATGTCTCTTTAATTTAAACAACCCAATTAAGTTGTTTTATTTTATTTTATTTTTGGGTCATTAATAATTATTTTTTTGAGTCAATATTTGAGGATTTTTCAGTTGTATCATGCAAATAAGTTATTTTCATATTTGACTTATATGAATCTGAGTCAAATTTGATCACTGAATGAACTCATATTATTATTTTATTTTGTATTTATATTTTTTTTGTTTTGTAATTTTTATTCTATATTTTAATATAAATTGAAATAATATGCCGTTTAAGTAACATCTACTATGAATTTTCTGTGTTTGAAAATATAACGGAAAAAATTACATAACTTATATCTAAAACTATACAAATAATAATTGGCCTAAAGGAAGATTGTTTTTGCATTGATGTTAGACATGTGAGGTTAGAGGTGTATATGGTCTAATTTGATACAATTTGATGATTTTTTCAAATTAAACTTAAAAAAAATATTTTGAAAAAAATTTTCAAACCAAATCAAACTATTTAGGTTTCAAACCAAACCAAGTGAAATTTAAAATTTATGGTATGATCCAGTTTGGATTATCTAGTCTAGAAGTTCGTTCTTGTAGCAACACTAGAGTTCTAGCATTTAGGGATTGGCTTAGTGATACTTGGGGAAGGAGTTGCACTTGTAGTAGGTAACTTGCTTTTAATTAATAGGCGTAATTCAAGGAGCTCTAATTTTCGTGGCCAAAAGATTATTGCCCATCTATGGTTTACACGTTTTAATTAAGTCTAAAAAAGTTAAATTCTCGTTCGCTATCTATATTATTAGTTAATTTTATTAAGTGAAAAGATTAAAAGGGTATTTTACGTAAATGTTTTTATTCTTTTTTATTTTTAAAACAACGCATTTTGGGATAAAATATAATTTTTAAAAATGTCAAAGATGTTAATGAATTATAAGAAGGTTTTGAAAATTTTAAAATTTTAATATATCTTTCAATAATTTTAAAAATTATTGTTATACAATGATTTAAAATAAATCAAAATTTTGATATTTTAAAAAGATCGAAGTGATAAAATTTTAAATTGATAAGTATAATTGGTAATTTGACATTTATATTAAATATTAATAATAGTTTTGTAATTTTAATAAAAGAATAAAACTATCTTTTATAAGAAAATCGGACAGAATTCAATAATGAAAGTAAATGATAAATAGGAATTTGACTTTTTCAAATTTAAAAGGTGTGAATTTATTCTTTTATCAAACTTTGGATGGGAAATAGTCATTTGGCCAATTTCCCCTCAATGGAACTACGTGCTTATAATTGTTGATTAACTCAACATAAATTATCTTCTAGGGCTACCATAGATAGAGGAAAGAAACCCACACAACCCTCTTAATTGATTTGTAAATTAAGCTTATTGTTGTTTGACATGGTGAGTTTGAGAGTTTATAGCTAAACTTGAATAAAATACAAAAAACCTGTAAAAATTTAAAATTTTATGCCTACACTTTAAAAATTTTATTTTATTTTAAATATAAAAGTTATTGGTAAACATACAAATTATAAGATTTAATTATAACTTTTTAATTGAGTTTGAGTCATTTGTTTTTATCTTAATCTCAAACACTGAGCCTTGTTGCATGTTATACATACAACTTTAGACATGAAGCACTATTTATAAAAGGTTGACGGTCTTGAAGATTCACAAGTATAAACACAAAAGCTTAAAAAAGAAATATTTTTTCACATACTCTTTGAAAGATTGGAAAATCTCAAAATGCTCTAATATTCTTCTAAAATATATTAAAAACCTTTATTTATGTCTTCTCTTGTCCCACATAAAAAAGAACATGTTTTGCATGTAAGATTTTTAAAAAATTTGATTCATCTTTAGGGATAATTGTATCCTTAAAAGATAATTTAGTTTAAGTAGCTATTGATTTTCGAAAATTATTAAATGTTTTTATATTATTAGATAATACTATTAAGTGTTTTGGTTGGGGGTAAAACCCCTTTGAGTGTAACCCATGTGTTACAAATAAAAACAAGTTATTGTATCTTTGAATACAAACCCTAAATCAAACCATTCATTTCATTAAATGACTTTGATAGGTAACCCATGTGAAACAAGTAAATAAAAGTCGTTTTGTATCTTTGATTACCAAACCCTAATTTTCTAAATCGTTCCACTCATCTTGTTAAATAACTTCGATAGTTGAGTTAAGAGCCCCCAAACATTGATAATACTTTAATGGGTTACTCATGTGAGGCAATAGATAGAAGTCATTGGATTATCTAGTACTAAACCCTAAATTTAACCACTAATCTCATTAATCCACCCTAGATCGTACCTCTCGTCTTATTAAATCAATTGATTATTTAAAAACATCGAACACATTTGGGAAACTTAAGTTTGAAATTAGAATTCCCATCAAACTATGAGGTGAGTAATAATGGCTTTGATCATGCAAATGTTAGAAATTTCTTGATATGGGCTAACATTAATTATGATTTTTGATTTAATAAAACCAAGTAATTGAATAGTCTAATAACAGTTTATAGATGGACTTAAGTGATCAATAAGGATAAACCCAATACACTTAAAGTTATGATCTGGGTGGACAGCACAAGTATGGGCCTTAAGGTTTATTGGACCTTGATGGGGGGTCAATTAACTTACTATAAATTGACTAGATCCCTGTTTCAAAACCTAATGCAGAATAAATGCAGTATAATTTACCTATTCAAAGCTATCATACATAGAGGTTTCTGGAGTAGAAGACCAAGTCACATAGAGAGGTGATCTCCACAGATAATTTCAGGTGATTTCAATAGGTTTTTTAGTTTCAAATTGCATGGAGATCCAGGTATTTCTAAAACCCTAAAGTTTAATTCAGTATTTTATAATCTATGCATAGATCTTGAGATTGTAATTGAATGATTTATTTTATTCTGTTCTATGAAATAAATCTAACATGTGGTATTAGAGCTAAACGCATTAGGCTATAGAATCTGAAAATTTATGATTTTAATATATATATATAAAATTCTGAAATTAGGGTTCTTGAATCAGAATTATAGCTTAAAATTTTAAATTAGGGATTGATTCAATTTCAATATTAGGGTTTTAATTGATGAATCAAATCCTAATCTTTGAATTATACAATCCTAGATTTCAGAAATTGAAAAAAGAATTTCAGGTTGGTGTATTAAATTTATGTATAAATCAAATTCTGGAAATTAGAAATTATGCTCTTGGTTTATTTTGAGATTAGAGTTTTATATTAGGGTACTTTTTTGAAATTAGGATTTTAAATTGATCAATTGAAACTTGAAATCAGAGTTTGATAATCTATGATTTTGTTTTTCAAAAGTGGAATTTCAGTCTGGTTGATTTGATTTCTGAATTTGGCATTGTTTTTAGCCGAAAGCAGATATGAAATTTCTGAGTTAAATTAAAATAAATTAAAAATAAAAATAATGATAATAAAATAAAAGGATCGGAATCAAGGGCGAAATTGCTGGTCGACGCGGTTTCGATGGAAGCAATGGTCAGGATACCACTAGCTTGAGCTGCGTTCCCATGCCTTTCTGTCAGAGGCCAGAACCGCCACCGTCGACCAACATAGCAAGAAATATATTAATCTCTTTAGGGGAATTTTGGCGACATCCGACGACGACATCGATTGAAAATAAGCCAGAGTAAGTCGCCGTCTTCTCTCCTACTATCGAAGAATCTGATTGGACGATGGAGGCCAACTTTTGAACCATCGGAGTGATAGATTTGGGTTGTTAGGTTTTTTTTTGAAATCATGGGTCGATCGGGTTTGTGTAAACACAATCCGTAGGAAAAATGGGTTAGATTCAACCCGATCAAAGTCAAACCGGGTCTAGAGATCTAGTCAACAGTCCACTCGAGTATGATGTGACCCATTCACCTGACCCATTCAGCTACGTGACCTGATCTGGAGAATGAATGCACACGTGGTAGATGTGGCATGGCGCGTGGAACGTGCGTGCCCAAAGAATTATATAAGTCAGGCGCGTGCAAGCATGTGAAACATATCTGAAGGCCCGTGCAGGAGCGTGAACTGTAGTGGAAGCACGTGATACTCTTCTTGAGTGCGTGAAACTATTCTGGGTATGCGTGAGGTGTGTGAACGTGCTCTAAAAATATGTTCGGTGCGTCGACAATTCCTAAAGGTATGTATAGGGTTGGATTCGAATCGAGTCAAACTCAAGCTTGACTCGATTCATATATGGTTGGCTCGAGTTCAAGCTCGAGCTCGACTAAGGCCGACTGGTTTCAGGCTCAAATTCGGCTCGATTCAATTTTTGTTATCAAAATGACGTCGTTTTGTATCAAATATTTTAATTAAAAAATCTGTCGAGCCAACTCGAGCTCAACTAATGTCGGCTCATTTTGGGCTCGACCGAGCCGAGCTCGAGCTCGAATCCAACCCTAGGTACGTACAAGCTTGCAATTTGTGTAAATAACATGTATAGTCTTCTGAAAGCATGTCAATGCATATACATGATGAATTATATTGAATGATTGCATGTGATTGTGTGTAATTTGTTCCTAACATGTACATATGCATGTATAAAGAATCATTTGGACATGTCTGTGTGTGCCAAAATCCTTTGATAACATGTAATAAAGTTTTAAAATTCTCTTAGGTACGCAAAACACATGAAAGGTTTTATAGGGTGTATGTGAGTATATGAAAGTTAGTTAACACATTAGTGTGTGTAAAACCTTAAGACAATGCATGAAACCCAATAAAACCATGTGACTATAAGTAGTTTAAGGGTCAAAGATACATATTAGAATTTGTGAAAGATAAGCAACAATCCATGACGTGCATGAAGGACTTACAATAGCACATGAATGGCTTGTGGTACCATATAAAAACATATTTGGCATCTTGTAAGTCTCCATTTGAAGAAGAATTGAATTTTAGGTTAAGTATTGTGGCATAAAATACTCCCCTAAAGTAAGGATTATTATTCATTGAGATAGATGCAACAATTTAAGGAAGATTGTCAAAGACAATAAGGTATTGTGTCTCATGAAATCTTACTTAGGACAATAATATTTAGTATCATTGGAATATTTTATGAGTTCTCACAATGTTAATCACCAAAGTGGTACATTGTTGAGACTCACAAAAATCTTCTTTCGATAATGATACATTCTTTGATTTTAAGGCATACGGTTAATTTTGGAAATACATTGGTCATGAATAACTCAATACACCCAAAGGTGATTGGGCTTATTCAATTGACATGTGCTTTCTTATTAAACATAGGAGGAACAATGGTCTAGAAAGTTTATCTGCTCAAAGGTGATATTTCTTTTGAAAACCACATGTTCTGAAAGTCCTCATATGACTTTAACCTTGTATTTGAGATCTTAATAACATGTAATTTTTCTGCCCAAAGGTGATTTAATGATGATGCACTAAAAATCCCTATGAGATGTGGCTTATACAGTTTTAAAGCTACTTTAATTATTGCCCAATGTGAATTTGTTGCAATTTAATTAAGATTGTTAGAGATAACTCAGTGTTGTATCTCATGAAATCGTAATTTTGGCAGTATTATTTAGTCTCAGTAGAAATTATTATAAGTTGTCAGAATGTTTAATCGACAAAACGATGCATTCATTGAAGCTTGAAAAAAATTCTATATTCGGTGAAAGAGACATTCTTCAATTGACACATACAATTTCCTGCCCGAAAGTGGTTATTGTGTGTTAAAATTGATGGTTGCATAAGGTATTTGTGGAATTACATTGGTCGTGAAAATTTCAATTCACCTAAAGGTGGTTGCGATTTTCAATTGACATATGTTTATCTTCTGATGTGAAAGAGAGCAGTAACCTAAGAGATTTATCTGCCCAAAGGTGATAGATTTCCAAAAGTCATTTGTTCTTCTTATTTGTAACCTTATGCTTGAGGGTCCTAATTACATGTCGTATTCTCTGTCTAAAGGTGGTTATATGATGATGTGTCTGGAACCTTCGTGGATAATAACTTATAAGGTTTTCAAGGTATTTATTACCAAACGATATTGTTTATTTATTGCATCCATCTCTGATAGACTTCATCATTGTGAATAATAATAATAAAGCCACGATTGAGGTCTTGACTAACTCTAACTTTAAAGAGTTAGAGATAAAGGTTGATTTTTGCACTGCTAATTAAGAATATATCTTTGGCCTAGTGAGTTGATGAACCATCTAAGCTCAAGATGAAAGCCCAATTGAATAAAAGGATTTCTAGGATGAGTGGGAGAAATCCATCAAGTTAAGGTGGTTTGTCATAAGAAATCTCTTATTGATGACCTTGTTAGAGGTTTATCCTGAGGATTACTAAAGTGTCTCATAATATTGGAGATACTCTTTAATTAGTAAGACTCTGAGAAGGTATGATGGTCCCAAAGGAGTCGATGATTGATGGGTATGTATTAGTTTTCAAAAGGCACCATAAGACTCGTTTTGACTTCAATCGAATTAAGATTAGTTATGGTTTAGAATCATATATGAAGTACTATTAATATGATTTATAAATGTTCTCGAATAAAGAAAGCATAAAGTGAGGGAGACTTAATGGTAGACTTGATTGTTCAATTGATACTCAATTGTAAAAGAAGGAGCAATAATAAATAGTACTAGTTTTAATTCCTCAAATAAGGTTAAGATTTTGGAGTAAAGTTGGCCAATAGAAAAAAGCTAAGTAAGTGGGAGCCTACCTTTAAGTTGAAAACTATGTGGATATTAAGGTTAGTAACATGGGCATAAAGAAAATTTTACCAAATTTCTAAGATTCTGGGACTCCAAAATGACATAGCTATAAAACTCAATTGTAGTTTTAAAGCCATGATGAGAAGCAATATTGATTGAGTATCCTTGGGGTAAAGTAGACAATAAACATAGTATCTTAAGTTTTAAAAGAATTTCTGATAAATCTATGTCAAAAATTTTCTTTGAATCCTTTAGGTCTGAAGAAAACCTAGTTTGAAGTGTTGGCTAAGTTTGTGATGGTTTGCTTAAAGTAGCCTTTATGATCTTATTGAAAAGAGATTAAAACTGATATTAATTGTTACTACGTCATCATTCACTTGGGGTATTTTAAAAGATAGGATATTTATCACCCAAATCAAGATACTAAAGTGATTAACTCCAATATAGAAAAGTTTTTGGGCTTTGAGTTTTCTAAAAGTGATACTCTTCTATTTTAAAGAAGGTGGAATGGATAAGTCTAATTCTTAAAATTTCTGAAGGTATGAAGGTGTTATGGCTAAAATACTAGTGGGAACAAAGAGCTATGAAATCTGAGATCACCTTAAAGGACGTTTCCCTAAATAATTGATAACTAATCTTATAATAAATAAGTCAAATACAGTTGATGAAGGTAAAGAAATCTTGATAGAATTGTCTATTATAAAAGGACGATTTGCCACAATCAAGAATTATTATACGTATCTTACTAAAGGAGACCCTATGAGATTGAAAGCTCATTTGGATTAGAGTTATAATAGGTAAATGTCAAAGTTGTCTCTTTGAATGAAAGTCTTAGTAAAAGAGTCTGTATGGTGCAATCAAGTTTATCAAAAGCATAAGGGATGAAACCTTTAATATGGGTAGAGATAAACTTCTTGATAATGGTGTTTTAATAAAATACACTTCTCATGCTCTTATAAAGAATAAATTGGACCAATATAGGGATATGAAGATCAGTGGGAGCAAATTTATTTTTTGGTATGGTTCAATATTTGAAGCTTGATGAATGCACAAGTAACTTTTGCATTTATGGTTCTCAATTTACACCTCTCAAATCCAAGGTTAATTATTTGGTTGTGGGTTAAGAGGTAATGAGATGTTTACAAAAGATCAAATTTTGGTGGTTATAAAGATGATCTAAAGTTTATTTTAGAATATATTCTTATACTTGCTCAATGGCTTATATTTGGAAAAGTACTAAGTAGTCGTGTGCAGCAGCATCAACCATAAACATTCAATTTGTAATTTACCATAGAGTAGCTTCTTGAGCGTGCGGTTGAAGGATTACTTGAATAAACTACTTAGTGTCAACTTTTTAGCAGTGCAATTAGGTAAAAGACTATTGATAGATTGAGACATACAAAATAAAATATATTACAATCAAGAACCTTATAAAGAAAAGAGACATTAGACTAAAATATAATGCAAAGTTGATAAAAGTTAAATCTCTAACCAAAGGAATAAGACCTATAGCCCATAAAGTCATATTGAAAATATGAGGGAGTTTAAGGTCTTTTGATATTTAAGGTTAGTGGGAGTTTTTATTATCATTGTTTTTATTGATATGTTTTGTTACTTATTATTTATTTATTGATCATGATCATATTGACATATTTATTTGTCTATGAATGTATGCGTATATATACAATTAAAGTACAACATGTGTCTCAAGATAAAGTTTCTCTTGAGTAGATAGTTGTATGTATATGTTTCACGAGTCTTGAGCAAAGTTGAAACATGCATACTTCGTTGGAAGTAAAGAGATTTCTCTTGTTTCTCTTGAAGCATAAGATTAAAAAGAAATCATAAAGAGGACTAACTGATTTATAGCACATGTTTGTGATCACTTATTGGGTGCTATTTCTGCCACACTCCCAGATTTGATCTGTATCAATTTGATTATTAGACTTGTGATCAAGAATAATCTTATGTTGATAAATAACATAGGTAATGTCTTGGTTCGTTATTAATGGTCATATTAACTGAATTGTTTATTAAAGTGTAATTTATCTTTGGACTGTTTTGTTTTCTAAAATAGTGGCTACTTAAAGTTAAAAATGTTAATTACTTGAGAGTCAAAATTGTTTTCCTTTTCTTAAAATAAAATAAAAATAATTAATGTTGCCCAAGTGAGAGAATGTTAGAAATTTTTTTATATAGGCTAATATTAATAATGATTTTTGATTTAATAAAACTAGGTAATTGAATAGTCTAATGACAATTTATAGATGAGTTTAAGTGATTAATAAAGATAAGTCCAATACACTTAAAGTTATGATCTGGGTGGATAGCACAAGTGTGGGCCTTAAGGTTTATTGGACCTTGATGAGGGTTAATTAACCTACTATAAATTGGCTAAGTCCTTGCTCCAAAACCTAATGCAGTATAACTTACCCATTCAAAGCTGTCATTCAGAGGGGTTTCTGGAGTAGAAGACCAAGTCACAACCACGACTGCTAAATTAATCCTGTGTAGGTATGATATTACAAATTTTAATACAAGTTCTCAATGTTTTGCTATATATAAGCATAAAACCTGGGTAGGATTTCATTTCAGTCAAAGGTCACTTTGAGTTTGGATTAAAACCATAATGCCCAATATGAGTATGAATTTGTGCTAGTATAATGTCATTATTGAAGGATCATCGACAAGGTAAACATTGTCGTCAGAGGTATAAATAGTATGATTAGTGAGATAAATAGTATTATCAAATGAATAAATGAATCAATGTTGAATCAGAGCGACTCAAATCAGATCCACCTCCTGTAAAACATACTGGTGAAAGTAACAATTATTGGCCTGCATCACAAAAATGGGTGAAACTGAAGAAACCAACGCCTAACCAAGGATAAAAACACTTCTTCCTATCTTCATTCTGTGTTAAAAAATCTTCCAACGCAGAGAGCTAATAGTAATAGTATAATTATGGATACATGCAAATTTAGGGAAATTGAAATTTTTACCACTATTTTATTCCGTATATACAAAATTGTCACTTATTCTAAAGCTTTCACAAATATACCACAACAGTACTCATCTTCCCTAAAATATCCCTCTTCAATCTTTCATGCAGATATTCTCTCTCTCCTTCTCTGCAACTTTTTTCTCTCTTCTTTCTCTTCTTTCAAATGATAAAAGAATAATGTAGAAAATATAATAAGTGATTCAAAAAAAAAAAAAGGAAAAAACTGAAAAAAGAAATAGATTTCAGATTAGGAATTCTTTACTGAAAAAAAAGTTAAAAAGATTGACAGAATAAAAATGTGGGTGTTGACGCTAACTCTTTTTATTATATTATATTGATATTTAATTAAAAGAAACTGGAAAAAAAAACTTGCTGGTGGACTTATGAAACCTTATTTTGTGGATTTCAAATTTCAAAATAAGATTGATATTTAATTTTAAAAAAAAACTGAAAAAAAAACATTTTTTGGGGGTTGGCGTTAACACCAAGCCTTGGCGTTACGACAACCCATTAAAAGCAGAGCAGCTAACGCCAACCCAATATTAATATAGAAAACTGGCGTAACCCATTATAATATAAAAAAACTGGCAGGCGCCAACCCTTTGCAATATAATAAAATAATATTATATTATAATATAATATAATATAATATTTATAATTATAATATAATATAATATATAATATATTATATTATATATAATTATATTACAATTATAAATATAATATAATTATATTATAACATAATATAATATAATATTGTGTTAAAAAACTGAAAAAAAAAATTGGTTAACAGACTTATAAAATTTTATTCTATAGATTTCAAGTTTCAGAATAAGATTGGTATTTAATTTAAAAAAACTAAAAAAAAAGAATATATAATATTATATTATAATATTAATATTATAATATATTAATATTAATATTATTATATTTATATAATATATTATATACTATAATATTATATATTATAATAATATTTTAATATAATAATATAATAATATAATATTTTATATTTTATATATATATAATATAATTACCAAGGGTTGGCGACGCCAACCCTTGGTAATATTAATATATATTATTATATTAATATAATATATTATATTATATTATATATAACATATTATAATATAAAATATTATATAATATTATAAATAATATTATAATATAATATAATATTATATTATAATATAATATTATTATATTATATTGCAAAGGGTTGGCGCCAACCATTTGCCTGCCAGTTTTTTTATATTATAATGGGTTACGCCAGTTTTTTATATTAATATTGGGTTGGCGTTAGCTAGTTTGTTTTTAATGGGTTGGCGTAATGCCAACCCTTGGCGTTATCGCTTCAAAAAATATTTTTTTTCAGTTTTTTTTTAAAATTAAATATCAATCTTATTTTGAAATCTGAAATCCACAAAATAAGGTTTCATAAGTCCACTAGCAAGTTTTTTTTTTTTCCAGTTTCTTTTAATTAAATATCAATATAATATAATAAAAAGAGTTAGCGTCAACACCCACATTTTTATTCTGTCAATCTTTTTAACTTTTTTTTTCAGTAAAGAATTCTTAATCTGAAATCTATTTCTTTTTTCAGTTTTTTCCTTTTTTTTTTTGTTTTTGAAACACTTATTATATTTTCTACATGATTCTTTTATCATTTGAAAGAAGAAGAAGAAGAGAGAAAAAAGTTGCAGAGAAGGAGAGAGAGAATATCTGCATGAAAGATTGAAGAGGGATATTTTGGGGAAGGTGAGTACTGTTGTGGTATATTTGTGAAAATTTTAACATAGGTGGCAATTTTGTATAGACAAAATAAAATAGTGATAAAAATTTCAATATCCCTGCAAATTTATCCATTCACATGGATTCTTTCATAGTTAGAATATAAGCATATAGTCCCAGAAGAACAGTTAAATTATGCTATGGCCGAAACACAGGGAAACCCTGTGGATATAAAATATTGCATGAACAAACAAACACTATTTTGTATGAACAAACAAAAACAATAATATAACCCGAGCGATAGCTTGAATGGCAATGGAGGGGACATGGACAGTGATGGTGAAACTGATAACTGGATTTATGATTTTATTTGTTTGATGTGGTTGGTTTAGTCTTGAAAAGACGATTAAATTTGTGTGGGCTTACTCCTAATAACTATATGATAACTCTTCAATTTAAATTCATTCTATATCCAACCCCCTGAATATTTTCCAGCAATGTGGCTCGAATTTTCAAGAGCCGATTTGCTACCTCTTTTATGTTGATTCTTGTCTCGGGTGATTCTCTTGAACACTCCATGGCCAAACTGAAAATAGATGAAATGCATTGCTCTTTAGCAGAAAAATGTTCATCCTCCCTTCTTAGTAAATTCGTGTCCACAACTTCCATTACAGTGTTATACAATGATTCACCAACCCAGGTCTTTAGGCTCATTTTTTCTGTAAATATTTCATCTGTTGGCTTCTTCCTCGTAAATGTTTCCATTAGCATAATACCGAAGCTGTAAACATCACATCTTCTAGTTACTTTTCCTTCTTTGCCATATTCTGTAGGAGGAGTGCTAGTTAGATTCATTATTAACCTAATAAGCACAATAATTCATACTTGGACATGGGGCTGGACTCGAGTCATGCCTGCTCGGTCATGAGAGCTGACTGACTTGCATTGAGTTTGTATCAATTGAGCTTGAGTTGAGCTTGAAGTGGGATTTTTAGCTCAACTAGGAACTGAGTCGAACTTGATCCAAAGGAAGTTCAATTCAATTAAACTTGTGATTAGTAAACTATTAGGCTAGACTTGATTCGATTTAATTTAAATCGAATGGTTGACTATATGATGTCAATTTGATTAGTATAAAAAATGATATTATTTTATTCATCCTAATTAATAAAATAATATCGTTATGATACTAATCAAAGAATTCAAGCTATAAACTCAAGTTGCAAGCTTCAAACTTCCTCAAAATCAACTCGATAAATTTGAGTCGAACTTGACTTGTCCCTTTACCCATTTGAACTGAACTCGAGTCAGCCTATGCTTGGACTCGTATCAGGCCCGTATGCAGGCTTAAGTTAGATTGGACACAAATCTGATAAATAATTAGAAACAAGGAAAAACCTGGTGCGATGTAGCCGATTGTGGCAAGAGTTTGTGTTTGCGTCATAGAAACTTGTTCACCCAAGAGTTTTGCAATGCCGAAATCACTTAAATGGCCGACCATACTTTGATCTACCAGTACATTGCTGGGCTTCAAATCGCAGTGAACTATGGGGGGCGAATAACCAAAGTGAAGATATTCCAATGCTGATGCAACGTCTATCATTATGTTCAGTCTCTGCAGAATATCCAAAATGCAATTGTTAGAGTATAAGCACTTGTCCAAGCTCCCATGGCACATATACTCTAACACTATGGCTTTAAAATCATAGTTAGAACAACAACTGATGATTTTGACCAGGTTTCGGTGACGAATTCTGCTTATAATTTCACATTCATACTCAAAGCTATTGACTGCTCCTTCATGTTGCAGATGGAACACCTTTACGGCCACTTCCATCCCATCTTGAAGTCTTCCTTTGTAAACAGACCCAAAACTGCCTGTCCCGAGAAGGTTGGTTTCACTGAATCCTTGAGTTGCTTGCTCAATTTCTTGATAAGAAATTCTTCTCCATGTTGGTTGTAGTGAGATATGAGCATCAGCAGGTGGCTGTGTGCTTCTTTTTTGTCGTCTTCTACTGAGAAATATTAATGCAAAGGCAAGTAAAGTTGATGGAACACAGACTGACAAAGTAATGACAAGAATTTTCCTTGATCTTCGTGTGTGTCTTTTGCATGGTGGAAGATGCAATGAGGATAAACCACACAAAGCGAAATTCCCCATAAATGATTCAGCTGAAAAATTCACGAAAGCTCCTCCACTAGGAACTTCCCCTTGCAGCCGATTGAAAGATAAGTTCAGATAGTTGAGATACAATAGTCTCTCTAAAGACTTGGGAATTTCTCCGGAAATATCATTATTGGACAAATCTAAGAACTCCAAGCTTGTCAACTCACCAAATGATCTAGGAATTGGACCCTGGAATCTATTATGACTCAAGTTTAAAAGCGTCAGATCAGCAAGCCCTTCAATATTTGGAGCTGAGATTTCACCTGACAAATGATTCCATGATAGATCTACATCAATCAACACCTTGAGATTCCCAAATTCTAATGGAAGGGATCCATTTAGAGAGTTTGATGACAAATTTAAATGCAGGATGTCTTTCAGGTTGCACAATGTTGAGGGGATAAAGGAAGTTAATCCATTAGAGCCTAATGAAAGATCTCTTAGTCCAGTGAGACCACCCAAGCAAGCAGGAATGGATCCGGAGAGCTTATTGCCCCCCAAATACAAATCAACTAGATTATTCAAATGACAAAGATCATCCGGGATAAGGCCTTGTAATTTATTACTTTCGAGGTACAAACCTTGCAGTTTTTCCAATCGGCCAAGTGTAACTGGAATTGATCCTGTCAATTCATTCCTTCCTAGACGTAGGACTGTCAAATTGTTCAAGTTACCAATTTCTTCAGTAATGCCGCCCCTGATACTGCATTTATCAACTGCAAATGTTTCCAAGTTGAGCGAAAGATTACCTATGGAATTCGGAAGCATTCCATCAAGGGGATTTCCTGTCAATTGTAAGAGCCTCAAGTGCTTGCAATTTGTCAAAGAGGAAAGAAAACTCAAATCTGGAGAAGAAGATCTCAAGTAATTTCCAGATAGACTCAATATATTCAGGCTTCTTAATGAATCACCAATTGTGTCCGGAATAAAGCCTGAGAACGAATTGTCCCCCATATCGAGAATAGTGAGCTTGGAAGCATTGGTGACGCAGCTTATTGTCCCATTAAAATTATTTACACCCAAGTAAAGTCTCTCAAGGTTTGGAAGCCCTAGGCCTGTGCTTGATGGAAGATTCCCAGAAAGATTGCTGTCTGTAAGTGCAAGTTCTATCAATGTTGAGATGTTAAATATGGTAGCAGGGACTATGCCTTCTAAATTGTTAAACTGAACTCCCAAAATTTGTAGATTAGGAAGATTTCCGATTTCGTATGGTATTCCACCTGCATTGGTAACAATGAAATCATATCAAATGTCAAAATTAATTATATATGAAATAAATTACTAATCACATAAAAACACAGCATTTAATGTGATTCGGTATAAGCTATGTTATTCAAACTTTGTAATGCTGTCACATAGTTCTCTTTCCCATGACATGATTTTCAACATTATATTCTTCTTCATTGTGTTATATGCCTTTTCTAAGAAGTTTTTAGTCAAAAATAAAAGCTCAAACTTAGAAAGAAACCAAAGGAGGAAACTGAATTAAAATCCTTAACATGTGCATATCTATTATAATATTTTTCTACACTTGGTATACCATACAAAAAAAAATTAGCATTAGTGAGAGAAAAATAATGAACGGATAAATATTCAGTTGTTATAAATATTATTTTCATAATTTTTGTGATCAATTATTTATACATTCATTCAAACTAAATAAATTTATGACAAAAAGAAATAGTTGTTAAAAATCTATTTTCTCTCGTTAAAAGTTTTAATAATAAAAAAAGGACAAACGACTATTTCCCACCCAAGGTTTGATGTTTTCTCAAATATCCCCCTTTTAAATATGGAAACACTAAACACCTACCCATGAGCAGTTAAAATTAATGGTGGTAAGGGTAAAATCGTCATTTTCTCTATAATATTAAAAAATAAACTAAAATATAATCTATTTTTGCCCCCCTAAACTTTGAAAACTAAAATTTCCCCCAGCCTAAGTTTTAAAAAATGACAGTTTCACCCTAGGGTTTCGTTTTGAAATCTCCGACGACATCTCCAACTCCATTGCCGAAGACCTCTCCCTCTCGAGACATTCTCTCCTTTCGGCGATCTCTTTTCTCCAATTTGGACGCTCGATCAGTGTCAGAGAAACCTTGGGAGATGAAGACGAAGCTGTCGTCTTCGTCTGGGAAGACGAAGAACTTCGTCTGGGAAGACGAAGAACTTTGTCTTCCCCGATGAAGTTCTTCGTCTCATAAGGAGTCTCCGATGCCGATCGGGCCTCCAAATGAGAGGAAAGAGATCGCTGGAAGGAGAGGATGCTTTGGGAGGGAGAGGTCATCGACAATGGAGCTGAAGATGTCGTCAGAGATTTCAAAACGAAACCCTAGGGTAAAACTGCCATTTTTTAAAACTTAGACTAGGGGAAAATTTTTGTTTTTAAAGTTTAGGGGGCAAAAAGAGATAAAATTTTCAGGCGTTAGAGTTCTATTAAATTTAACTGGCCATGGGTGGGTGTTTGGTGTTTCCATAGTTAAATGGGGGATATTTGAGAAAACATCAAACCTTGGGTGGGAAATAGTCGTTTGGCCATAACAAAATCTCATCTTCGCCTGACTTTATAATTTTCTGTCAATAAGGATAATATTTTTAACAAAAGAGGTTATAATGATAGATGACAATAAAATATTTCCGTTGTTAAAACTTTTTAATAATGAAAAATAAATTTTTATTAACTATTTCCCCCTTATTTAAGTCTTAAACTTATTCATTTTCAACAAGAGTATAATTAATTGATAGTTAAAATAATGAAAATAATACTTATAACTACCTAATATTTATAAGTTACTTATTTTCCTTATACTAATGTCAGTGTTATATATATATATATAGTTAATTTTATTGCAATGTGCTTACCAATCAAGTTGTTTTGGCCAAAAGATAGGAGAGTGGCAGACGTCAAGTTCCCAATATCTCTTGGAATTCTTCCTTCAAAATGATTTGCTGACAAAGAAATTCTTCGAAGCTCTCTGCACTTCCACAGATTGTGGGGTATTGAACCATTAAGCAGGTTACCAGACAAGAAAAGACCTTGGAGAGCTGGTAGAGTTTGGCACATATTGTCAGGGAGGTGACCCGTCAGGTTATTGTATGTAAAATCTATATTGGTTAGTGAGGAAAGGTTGAAAATAGGAGACGGAATGGGTCCTATTAGAGCATTTAGTGAAAGTAGTAATATCTCAAGGTTCCGAAGATTACCAAGCTCCTGTGGAATTTCTCCTGTAAATTATGAACAAACGTAACCAGTTTTCGTCACTAATATTTTGAATTGTAAATATACCTTTAAAACTTTTAAAATATCAAAATTTTACACAAATCGAACTGCAAGCTTGTAAATTCATCAAATCAATTAATAGAAAACTCAAACTCTATTTGAAATGAGCTAAACCGCAAGTTACTCTCGTTTGTAGCCCTATTTGTTCCGAATCAGAAGACTCAGAGTCTAGTTTCTTTCATCCTCAGTAATTGGTAACCAGTCCCTTCAACGTGCTTTTCCCCACATATTAATTGTTGTACAACGTGTTAGTCTTCCCTCTCTAGCACTAAATTTTAACTACAGCAATGGCACTGTTAATCAGTAGCAAATTTCAGTATATATATACATACTAAGACCTTTCTTTACTCTATAAATCTAACCTCTTGTCAAACATTCAGTCATTTTCCAACTTAGCTGGATCTACCATCAGAAACGTGGTCCTATTTTGTCATAATTTGTAGACAGAAGAGGAAAAAAAGAACACGAGCAGTTTGTCCGAGAAATATCACTCAAGGTCCCCCGGTATGCCCTGCATCTAATGATCTAACTACTTTTGCAGAAGAGTTAAATACATTAAAGATTTCTAAAAAGCCAAAAAATGATTTTATATAGCAAATCAAATACATAGAAAAGTTAAAATTTCTCCTCAACTAAGTGCTCAAAGTAATGGATTTTGTGTAAATTCCGCATTGTAAAGTGTTAGAAATTTATATATTTTTTTCTTTTACATACCCGACATCTAATAATCCAATTGATCACTTTAAACTGTAATATATCATTATGGTGTGGAAAATTGGTCCACTTTGATGGCTAATTAAGATGTCTTTAATTTAAAATTATGCCTGCCTCAGTAGCAATAGGGCCATAGGGTTCAAGTTTTGGGACCCCATCTATGACGTTTGCCACATGGCACGCACATGATTTCACATGCAATGCAGGAAAAAATGCCCCTTCGGTTGCTATGGAGATTGCCCTTTTCCTCATGCAAACTTGATTATGGAATTTATTACTTGTATATTTATGATATTCAACAAGGTTAGGTTGCTCAGTCTGAAAAATAATGATTTTAGTATTATGATGTTAGGTTGGTGAACATTTAAGTAGTAGTAGAAGAAGAAGAAAAAAAGGACGTATCTTATCAAAAATAATAAGATTATTATTATTATTGTTATTGTGTTGTATGATATTTACATAGGAATAAGGTGCTGATTTTGTTGTTAAGATGGAATCAAACTGGGTGGGACTTTATTTTAAAAAGAGTGAGTGACATGGCTCATCCCATCGGCGGCATTTTTGACTCTCGTAGCAATTATTTTATTTTTATTTTAGGCCAAAACACCATTCCGATCCAAAGCATAGTGAAATTTTGCTCTCACCCTCCATAATCAAATTTTCGTTAAAAATTTCAGTTAAGGTTATGGGTAAAATCATCATTTATTAAAAATTAAAGTTTTATCATATTTTTCTCTCCATATTTAAAAACTTATATATTTTTTCAATCTAAAGTTTGAAAAATTACAAAAACCCCAAAAGGTTTGCTCTTCTTCCTTCGACACCTATTTTTCCTTCTCCGGCCGTCAGCCATTCTTCCTTCCCCCCTTATCTCTCCTCCGGTCTCTCTCTCTTGCCTCTTTGGCCTTCTTCGACAGGAGATAAAGACGATCGGTCTTCGTCAAGATGAAGACGTGTCATCTCTATCTCTCAAACGGAGATGATCGGTCTTTATCTGAGATAAAGACAGGTCATCTTCATCTCAGACGAAGACTGTTTATCTTTGTTTGATCGTCTCTAATCGAAGACGAGCAGGGCGGCAAGGGAAAGAGACTGGAGGAGAGATAAGAGGCGAAGGGAGGACGGTCGACCGCTAGGGAATGAGAAATCGACAATTGAGGAAAAGGAACAAACTTGGGGGGGGGGGGGTTTGTCACTTTTCAAACTTTGGGTTAGGGGAAAATATAAGTTTTTAAATATGGGGGAGAAAAATGTGATAAAACTTTAATTTTTTCTGTAACCTTAACTGAAATTTTTAATAAAAGTTTAGTTTTGGATCAGTGTTTAGATTTTTAGAAGTTGGAGGATGAGAGTTAGGGATTTCACTATAACTTGGGTGGGAAATAACCCTTTGGCCATTTATTTTAAATTTTTGATTGATGGATGGATGGATAGACAGTTATGTCCATGTACCACTCAGAGGAAACCATTATTGCAAAAGAATATTTACATTTCCTCTTCTGTTACACTTTCCAACATATTTCTTTTCCGGAATATAACGATAATGTTGAGAGATTAACAGGGTAGAGTGAATATCAAAGATACGAAATTCTCTACACAGAGTTCAGGATTAAGATCTTATACTCTCAATTTGATCTTTTTAGTGCAATTAATTTGATTCTAAAAGTGCTATCTAACTCAAATATAATTTTTCTTTAAAGATATATATACTTTCAATTTTATTTGTTTAATATGATTAATTCAATTCTAAAAGTATAATATATATATACACAACCCCCCTGCCCCCCGGGCAGAGGTGAGAGAAAATTTCCTCACCCTTTTAAGGAGAAAAGACCTTGTACGAGAATAAAATTTCACTATCATGCTAGTAATGGTAATCATGGTTACTAGTATCCTACTATAGATAGCCCATATCCTATTATACAAAATATACAAGTAAAAACGATATGCATTTAAAGGTTATGATAGAAGTATTGTACAATATGTATCATATAATACTATACATATCATTGAAACAAATTAATTTACCTTTTTAAAGAAATAATGATTGTGGTAGAGGTGGATCTAAGAAATTTTAGTTTTTCGAAGAATGTTTGTGATATTTTTCAAGATGATTATATGGTAATTAGAATTTTTTATCATTATTTTTAAAATAACATATCGGTACAATATATAATACATAATACAAAAAATTTGGATTTTTGATACACCATTGGACTACCATTATAATGACTCTAAAAAAGAGAACAAAGAGGTTAAACAATTTCCTCATATAAGTTTTATCTAAAATTTGAAAAAAAAAAAAGAAAAAACTTGGCTAGTATGTTTTTGTGTTAGTATGTTTCTAGAGGTTACTAAAAGTTTTGAGTATATTACTTACCTTGAGTATTACATAGGTTTCAAATAAGTTAAATCGCTTGAAAACTATTTGTGATTCGATTTGTGTTAAATTAGGTTTGAACCGAGTTCAAGTTCACTGTTTCTCAATTCTATGAGCTTGAGAGGTTGCAGTTTGGTTTGAGTATGATATCAAAAAATTCGTTTAAAAAAAAAAGAATCTTGTATTTAAACTCTTAAAATATTACATTTATCTTGAAAACTTACATTTAACCCGAACTAAACTTTTGCTTATAAATTTTTATCTATTTTATTTATTTTTAATAACATAAGAAAAAGATAAAGGAAGTAGTATAGATGTTTTATTCAAATATCTCACTTGATTGAATATTCAATTCTTATAGTAGTGGAAATTAGTGGGGCAAACGAGTTGAGTTAGAAGCGGCCTAATTTGGTTGTTGCAAAGAGTTAAAGCAGTTGAGTTTATGTCTTAGAGACGAGCTCCAATTTGTTGTCGATAAGCTTAGTAAGCTTACATCTCAAATAAAATATAGATAGACCCCTAAAGTTTAGTGAGCTTACGACTCAAGTAAAACATGAATAAATCCTTAAAGTTTTGATAATTTTAACTTACACCCATGAAATCTTACTTTATGATTTAAAATATGAAGATAATTGATAGACATATAAATTATGATCTAATTGAAATATTTTAAGCTAAACCTAAGTCAATCGTTTCTATCATATGCTCAAGCTAGAGGCACAAACTTTGCCTAAATATAAATATAATCAAACCGAGTTGGAGTAAAACAGCATTCAACTTGACTTTGCTTGATTGCAACCCTAATGGATGTAAGTGTGCCATATACTTTAAATTTCAAGGATTGTATAAATAACCTATTTTTAGGTTTGAACTCTACTAATTATTATTTCTACATTTTATATCATTTTATGAGAAAACAACTATTTCTTATCCAAGTTATATCAAAAAAATAAGTTCAAGTTAAAAAAAAAAAAATGATTCACATTTTCAGTCAAATTTTTTTCATTAACTTTAACTGTTATATGATATTTAAGCAATTTTATTTTTTAATTAAAAAAGGAGAGAGTTATTAATTTTTTTAAATGTAAATTTAGTTTGGGAAAATGAAGAGTGAGTGGATAGAAAGGAATCATGGTGGAACAACACTATGAACGGGGAGAAACAGTGAAAGTGATGGGTGAGGAGTAAAAGTAATAAAATAAATTATAAATGGTAATTTCGTTAATTTAATCATGTTATAAATTAATTAAATTAATATTACTGAGATTTAAATTTTAAAACTCAATAATTAAATGTCTTTTTCTTGCCTATACCTTATGATATACCAGAATTTATTAACGGAGGCTAAAAGAGGGTTGGAATTTGTTATTTTTTGACTTTAAAGATGAATACTTATCATTTTAACATGGTTTGGATGAGAAACAATCATTTTCCCTAATTTCGGCTTGATTAGAGTTAATTGGTTTATCCCTAATTCCTGTTACATTATGTTAACAAACCTTTTAAATGCTAAGGGTATAAACAAATTGATGTATTATTTAATTGAGTAATTTCAGACAATTAGGATAACCAATCACACAATGATGTCTCAAATTATTCAATACCTACTAATATTAACCATTTATACAAGGAGAACGAAGGTTGCTCATACCTTTGAGGCTGTTATAGCGAAGCGACAATACTCTAAGTTGTGTCAAGTTCTCAAATTCTTTTGTTATGGCTCCTGAAAAAATATAGAATTGAAGTCAGTTTAAATCATAATCAAGATGAGTAATCCTATATGTATAAACTTATTCATACAACTTGATGCAGAAACATAAAGTAAACAATCAAACACCCAATCACAAACTGCTATCTCATTTTGTATGAATAAGTTTGTCTAATTTGATTTACGCATAGCTTTATTGTAACAAAGATCGTGTATGGATTAAGGATAGTGCCTGAAAGCTTATTGTAACTAAGATCAAGTATTTCCAGTGAAGATATGTTGCCAAGAGAGGGTGGGATGGACCCTATGAAGTTGTTTCTTTGCAGAAGCAACTCCTGAAGTGCATGCAAGGACCCAAGCCATGAAGGGATCTCAGCGTCCAAGTTGTTGAAGTTGAGATTGATGGACTTCAATCGACGCAGTTGAGCCAACTCGTCAGGTATCGCGCCATAGAAACTGTTGTTTTGCATGGCTAGCGTCGTGAGGAAAGAAAGATTTCCCAGTTGAGGAGGGATGGTGCCAGTAAGACCCAGATAAGATATATTCAAGGCAGTAACTCTACGGTGACGGACACCGCAAGAAACACCGAGCCAGTTACAGA